>NC_031768.1:14386499-14438104 GCF_001522545.3 Parus major
CCTTTCCCCTTTCCTCTTTTCTCATTTTAAACTCTTACATGCACATGAACAATAAACCAGTGGATGTCTCCCCCTTTTGCTCCTCCTGGTAAAGAAGTTCTCCAGTTGTTGATCCAGCTCATCACAGGAACTATCAGAATTTCGATTTTGATTCTCATAGTAACTGGAGAGTGAAACAAATGTAAGATAAGACAGATTTTGAAACAAGTTTTTAAAGTGATACTTTCTCACCTTTAAAAACCCCAAAGGAATGAGAATGCAACAAATACCTTCCATTTGCTTGGCAATACAGATCAGGTAGTTGGGTTCAGAGCCACACGACAGCTTGTATTTTGCTTTGAGTGCTACACTCACAGTTAAAATTCTTCATGGCTCACTGTGGAAAGTATTTGACCTGTGAACTCCAAGTCAAGGAAAATTTTAAAAGAACTTGCAGTTTTTCCTCTTTGGTTATTATATTTAATCAGGTTTGTTTGCATACGGAGTTAGAAGTTGAGCTCTAAAGTACACAGTAAAATTATAAATTCTCTCTCCAAGGGCTGTTTTTATGATTCAGTCGGTAGCAACTGAAAATGAAGAGTTCATCTTATTATAAACCTCTCAGAGCTTGAATTTAAAGACCCCACACAATGAAACAAAACCAAAATAGACACCATGTTTTGATGATTGGCTCCCACACATTGGAGCTGGTTAAAAAAAGCAGCTTCTTAAATACAAATGTGCTTTCTCTAGCAGCCAAAATAACAGCGGTGGGTCATGTTTAAATTGCTTCAGTGCCACAGTGCCCTCTCCACAGCCCATCCCTCCTGGGCAGTCTCACTCCTGGGGGACACCTGCGTGTGAGGGGCAGGCTGGGCTGCAGCAAACACCTTTCAGCTTGGGAGTGTCCAGGATAAAATCAGCACACACACCCAAGACCACAAGTATGAGACTGTGAGAATTCTTACCATAGGATGAGATCTTGCCCATGGAAAGGAAACTCTAGGTCATGAGATGGCATGTAGCATCCTACAGATTGTTCCTGCTTTCAGAGCATCAGCAAAATTCTGAGGCTGATGCATTGACACCAATAGCAGCCTCACCACTGATTGCAGAGGGGAAAGTTGAACTTCAGACTTTCACTCTCTTTTCTTACTAGTTTTTTTAATATTTCCCCCCACAAAATCTAAAATTTCAGGGATGTCTTGAACATATAAAATATCAGTGTAATTTAATCTCCTAGATCAGGTGTCATTACACAAATAGGATAAGAAACTTCAATTTATTTAACACATCAGTAAAGATACATTAATTTTCCCTTCATTACTTTAAGTGCAAAGGAACATATGCTCCCATTCTGAGATTTCTTTGCTGGTCCTTGAGCCTCTATTTTCCAAATGTTTGTGTGCTAGAAATTGCCTGTGCTTTGTTGACACAGACTTACAGACAAAAGCACAATATTTCGGGTACAAGGAAAGCTTTCCAGCATGCTCCACTGGGCAGAATAAACACCAGCCCTTCTTGAAACCCATCTGTATCCTGTGTTCAATAGCTTCAGCATATTTTTAACCAGAAAATAGCAATCATGAGGAGGTCAACTTTCCTCCATGAAGCAAATGAACTGTTGATTAAAGAGGTTGATGTTGGTGAATATGCTGCTGCTAGAACTGTCTGATTTATTAATCTGAAACAAATGACCTCATGAACATGTCACAAAAAGGATGTGTTCATGTGAAGTCTTAGATTTGCATAAATTTATTTTCCATGTGGAATTGATTAGCCAAAGTGAATTAGTTTAAGGGTTCTTGTTTGCATCTGTTCACTTTAAATATTTATTTATTTTCTAATTAAGAGAAGGAAATCCTTTAATCAGTAGTTTTATAAACAACAAGGTATCTTTTCTTTTTCACACACTTCACATCCATAATTTTGAATTTCCTGTCAGTGGCACAGATGAGGCTGGGGAAGGATGGGTCCCAGGAGACTATTTTTCTTGTGAACTTTCTCAGCTTGCCCTTGGCCCAGCCCCTGATGCTCGACAGTGCTCTGTAGTTAAGGATGGGAAATCAGGGTAATGTTAAATTGAAGAATGTCGTGTCATGTGGAGCCACCTGAGCTAACACCATGGGAATATTTAGGGTTGGGGCTAGCACCCCCACACAGGCAGAAGGGCATATTCTGTGGACACAGCCTGGAAGCAAGGTAGATACAAACATGTTTAAGAGATATCTAGGTATTTGCTAAGAAAACCTAACAAGATACATCACTTTTTCTGGCATCATCAGGGCAGGGTAAAGGAGCAATTACATGGGTAAGCTAGTTTATGCTGGGCTAGAGTTAATTTTCTTCACAGTAGCTGGTAAGGGACTGTGTTTTGGATTTGTGACGGAAAGAATGTTATAACACCCAAATATTTAAGCTATTGCTAAGCAATGCTTACACAGCCTCAAAGCCTTTTCTGCTTCTCACCCCACCCCATAGTGAGCAGGCTGGAGGTGTACAAGGTGCTGGGAGGGGTCACAGTCAGGGCAGCTGACCCCAGCTGACCACAGGGCTGTCCCATGCCATAAAATGTCATGTTCAGCATGTGAGCTGGGAGAAGAAGGAAGGGAGACACTTGGAGTTATGGCACTTGCCTTCACAAACAGCTGTTACACAGGATGGGGACCACTTCTTGGGGATGGCTGAACACCTGCCTGCTGATGGCAAGTGCTGAATGAGTTTCCTGTTTCAGTTTGCTTGTGTGAGCAGCTTTTGTTTTACCCATTAAGCTCTATCCCAACCCATGAGTTTTCTGTTTTACCCTTTTGATTCTCTCTCTGTCTCACTGGAGAGGACGAATGAGTGACTGCGAGTTAACTCCAGTGGTTTAGATGCCAGCTGGGGTTAAACCATAAGAATTTTTAAAACCTATTTGTATTTGTATTGTAACTTCCAAGGAACAGGGTGTTTTGGAAGTACTGTTCAGTAAATATGAGGTCTGGCTGTCCAAAGCAAAGACAGGGCTGCACAATGGGCACAGATGGATATTGGTGGTCAGGGTACTGTCCCTCTGAGCTCCACCCTTTGTGCTCAACTTCACTTCTGTAAAATACAAAAAGCTAATTGCACCAGGTCACTTCTGCTAAAGTGCATCTGCATCTCATTGGAGCTATGTACAATTGTGGGGGTTTTGTGGGTTTTTTCACCTTTTCTCTAAATGCTCCCATTTTGTTTGGAATGGCAAAGATAGTTGTTGGAGTGGATTTGTCTAACTTCCTGTCAAATCAGTGTTTAGTCTCAGAAATGTCTTTTGTTGGCAAGTCACAGAAAGTTACACAGCATAGTTCACTGTGGAGATTTAGCTAATCTGATTTAGCGTGAAGTGCTTGCCAAATTTGCAAGCCATTGGACTTTTTGTTTGACAGAGGGTTCCAAGACCTTGTTTTACTTTTGGGGGGCTTAGACTCCTAACAGGATAAGGAGTTTGTCTTCTCCTGCATTCTGCCTATTGCCTACCATGGAAAAAAATGGAAGGGGCTTAATCTCTATTTATTCAGAAGCATCCAAATCTAAAATTCATTTAGGAAATGGACTTCAGGGATGACATGGATGACAGTTTCCAGAAGTTAACTCTGATATCAGTAAACACATGCTAATGATGTCAGCTTACTTCCTTCGTTCAAAAAAATTCAACAGAAAATCAATACAATAGTCTTCCTATTTCTTCACTTGAGAAAAAAAGAAGTTAAATTAGGGCATACTGGCAGCAGTGTGAAGAAAGGGGATTCCCTGTCTTGACTTGACACTTATTTATTAGTTTTCTTGAGTGACAGATGTGAGACAAATAGAAGAATGTAGCTGCATACCAAAATAAAGAAAAGGTATTAGAGTAACATATTTATGCATGTGCACTAAGCTTTGACCCTTTGTTCTGACAGTCAGCATTTAGCAAAACCCCCAGTGAGTATTTAAGTGGAAATATAAAGTAGGTGGTTTTGTAATAAAATCTTTGAAGTTGGCATCTTTTATAATAGGTAGAAACTGGAGATATCTGCATGCAGATTTTCCCAATTATAACTGATACTGTACTTCCCCTAACTTAATAAGAAATTATTAATCACTTGAGTACAGAGCCCTTAATTAGGTTCTTCTGTATGGATGTGTAAGAAAGCTGGAGCCTGGCATGTGAGAACCTTTTAATGCATAACTGAGATGCCTTTAGTCAGAAAAGAGAGTGTTGCAGCTTACTGTACTGCTGAAATGGAGAGTGTTTGTATCATATGAATTATTTGTTTCACAGAGGCAGTTAAAGGATTACACGACCTCTTGTCTCCCTTGTGGGGCAGGAATGGAACAGGGACTTTGAGGAAGGTGGTTCATGTCTTCAAGAGCTGTTACAATCAAGTCAGAGGACAGGGCCCAGTATGGAAAGAGGGAGGAATAGGATCTCAGCAACTTGACATGTGTTGGTCTCCCTAACACAGCTCCTCAGCTCCTGATCCAGAGTAGCACCACAGCATCCCTGGCCCTTGGTCTGAAATTCTATGCACCAAGATTAAACCTTTCCCATAAAATACCCTAATGGTGCTACCTGCCTACTGATGAAAGGTCTGGGAAAAAACCCCTGGGATGGTACACAAAAGCAGCTGCTCAAAACCTGTAATTCCTTTTTACAGACAAGCAGTCCTTAGTCATCTAGTCTATAATTGTTTGAACTGTTTTCTTTAAAAGTTCCAGGGAATAATTACTGAATATGAAAAATCTATCTGGTCACAGCCTTAGATTTCATTAGAGCACAAAAGTGGGCTTAACAGTGATTACACACTTTACTTTTAATTTTGGTATCCAAGTGTGTCTCATGCTTCTTAAATCGATTTTTTCATCTACTTATGATACTATTTCCTGACTTTGTAGCTACTTTGGTAATTTGCTCTGTTAAACTTCATTCTCCTGTTTTTGCCCACTCTGGTTTAAGCACAGAGGGATTTCTCATCATATTTGGATGAACCTCTGCTCTAGGTACCCTTGTGAAGCTCTGTGTCAGTGGAAATTTTCTAGGAATGTATAGAAGAGCTGAGCCTTCAAATTTTGTGCTGATCTGTTTTGATTGTATTTGTATGTTATTAGGATCAGGTGATTGACTTTAAGGGACACTGCACCAAGCATCTTTTGGGAGAGCTGTTATACTGCCAGTCAACTCTCTTTTAATCATCTGTATTTCTCTCTAGACAAAAAATTTTGATGAAGTAATTTATTTTTCTTTTGTCTCAGTAACAGCCAAAAGGAATTTTACCTTTCTATTCTTCTGGTTGCTTTCTAATTCACATGGGAGGAGGAGGAGAACATCTCTTTCTCCCTTCTCTTAATGTCAAGAGAGCTTCTGAGAGGAAGGAAAGAGAAAGAGAAAAAAAATAAACAACAAATAAAAACATGGACTCAGTAATGGAGAAACATCCAATAGTTCAACTGACAGAAGGAAAGCTCAGTGAAAGAGGAAAATGTGGATTGCTGTATTGATATGGCTGTAAAATGTGCAGTCCTAGAAACTAAAAAATCTTCTTATGTGCAAAGGTTGATAAAAATGAAAATAAATTATCCTTGCACCAAAACATTTATTTCATTCTTTTTATTTCCTTGCTCTTGCCTTTGATGTTGTCTGCACTTTAATAGTAATTTGCCTAGGGTTTTGGTTTATTTAGTGGGTTCAATCCAAAGCCTGTTGGGCATGCTTAAAGAATATCTCCATTCTGCAGCCAGTTGTATCTGATCCATAGCCTGAAATGGTTATTCATGCTTTTGTTACCTCAAGATTAGACTATTCAAACTCCTTGCTGGTTGGTTTCCCCGATAATGCCTTCTATGAACTCCTACTGTTACAAAATGTGTTTGTTGAAGTGATCTACTGACTACAAAGTCAGTGCAGTAACTATTAACTGCTTCATTAATTACATTTAAATTATTCCATGAATCTGAAAAAAAGCATGAATGTCCCTAAAATTTTGATTTTTGTCACTACAGGTACAGACTGTGTTTTGCCTGCTTCAGCAACACTTTCATCTAAGAATTGTCTCTGTCATCTTCAGTGGGACACTGTGGGCTAAGGTCAGTAACAAGAAATGCAGCAGAGCTGGCCTATAACCAGGTAAATCTGTCAGATGTCACACAGGTAGCTTTCATGAATTATATAGAGCATTAATTTTAATAGTGTTTCATATTCACTCCAGCTGTTGTAAGCCCACAGGTGGCCTTTAACTACTTGCTACAGTACAACAGAATGAATTCTTTTTTTCAGCATTCAGTGTAGGTTTCATTAGCACCTTTACTAGCACAAAATGGAACAAACCAGCATGATTTTTAACACAGATGCTTTTTAAATTTAATAACAACAAACATAAGAATCTGTAGAGAAAAAACCCTTGAATTCACAGAGCTTCTAGCTTTTCATCTTTGTTTGTGTGTGCTTATGAGAAACAGGGAGGCACGGGAAGAAAAAAGTGCAAGGGATGCAAGTGCTGAAACATTGACTCAAAATTGCAGACTGGAAACTTAAATGTCATCAAGGCCTAAGCCAGTTAAAAATACAAGTCTACATTCTGACCTGACAAATACCTAGTGAATTGGGCGTTGTAGATATGATTATTCATCTAAAGAAAAAAAAAAAAAGAAGGAAAAAAAAAATTAAAAATCCACTTCTATTTAACACCCTTTATAATGGTTACAGGACATTGTGACACTGCCTCACTTCTGATTGTTGACCCTCCATCACACTAGAGCATCCATTCACCCCCTGTCCCCAGTGCCATGAAGCAGCTGATAGTGTAAACTGACATACTGAACTGGCACCTTTCATGGGCAAAAAAATCTGCCCTCTGCACTCACTGTATGAGGAGCTGCAAGCTGCCCCTTGATTTGTTACCCAAGTGTGAGCAGCTGCACGAGTAACCCGTTTTTTTTAAGGCACAACAAACAAAAGGAGCATAAAACTTTCAGGCAGGTCTTTTGCACATTGCCTGTGGTGCTAGGCTTTCCCAGACTACCATATAATCAGAGAGAGGCTCTCAATATGGAAAGAATAGTGGGAAAGCATCCCCTGCAGCAAAAATTAGCAATGCCACCCTATATGCTAATTAAGTGTTTTTAAAGTGTGTACCCAGCTGCGTTGCACTGAATTGTGCAAATGGGGATAAAATCAAACCCATTTTCAACTTTTACTTCTTCAGCCTTTATTTGTTTTATATTGCCAGGGTATAAATGCTTTCACGTGATGTGCTTTATGCACATGCATGAAATATTAAAGAGGGCTGAATAATTCCATCGGAACCACACAGAGTCCACTACTTTTTCCATAGTCAGTGCTTCAGAGCAGAAGTCTGAATGAGTAACAGAGATTTATAATGTGCCCCAGAGGTCAAAACACTCCAGCTTTGACAGAACAATGAATGGATCAAATTCCAATGGAGAGTGGCCTCCCCTGAGCTCTTCTGGCCTCTGGTCACCCTGGCCATAGAATGCAAGGGATTATTCACAAAAATACCTCAGTCATTCTCAAGGGATTTTTGTGGTTTGCAGAGAAAAAAGCCCAGCCCCAACCATGTGGGAGTATACTTGTTAAATCAACCCTTCCATTTTCACTCAGAACCAGGTAGATAGCAAAACAATCTCTATTCTTCCCATTATGGTGGCCACTTTAAAAAAAAATAAAAACAGAAGAAAAATAAATAAGAGACCAAACAGGTAGCTGGACTTTCTGTAAAGCGTGCATTTAAATGTCAGAGATGACTGTAAGGAGAATTGCTGAATTAGGACATCATAAATGAAGGTGCTGGGGAAGTACTGCTGAAGATGGGATATGGATCTGGTTGTAAAAGCAACTTCCAGCACTGTCATCAACAAGTGGGACTTGTGACAAGCAGAAGGTCTAGAAACCCAAAACTAGATCCAGACTGGGCAACTTCTTGGACAAAAATGTTCATTATTCCATTTTCTCTCAACATTTTACTTCTGTCATGATTGAAATGTACCTCATTTGTGATCTGTCATATACTGCCCTTCTGCCAAGGCCTAACTTTACAATAAATAAAACAGGAAGAAATAATTTTACTAGAAATTATAGGAAATTTTCACTTGAGATCTAACCTTAACTAGGGAAAGAGGTAACAGAAAGATTATCTCCTCTGTGAATCAGTAAAATAGGGTACTAGTACCAGCAACTTTATAATAGTTTGGATCAAACTTATTTTTTCTCCTCCTTTAAGAAAGGCCTTAAAATAATCTGGCAAAGACTAATGGCTGAGAGACCTTATCCATTCCAGTTGGGACAATAAAATCTCATTTTGTATTCAGCAATGTCGAAAGGCTGCTGGAAAAAAAAAAAAGTTTCATACTTACCCTTTCACATCATCTGCAAGGGTTGTGTTCAAAGTTATCCAAGCCAACAGAAGCCAGCTAAAGTTCAAATTGTGCCTGTAATCCAGTGCTGAAGGTGGAGAGATTAATTTAGTCATAAAAAAAGGCAACTGATGCAGTCCAAATCCTGTGCTGAACGCAAACACAAGAAGTGTGACCTCAACAGGCAAAAATTAATGTGTGGTAAGCAAGGTCTTATCGGTAAACAAAGTAAGGAGACAAAAATCTTGTCCAAATAATGATCCTGTGACTTGTCAGAAAAAAAACCAAAACCTTAATGTTTAGTAACATCTGATCCTATAGAAGTATGCACACCATTTAGACAGCAACATCATAACCATTCATGAGGATTTGATATTTCATCCTCTGTCAACTACATCATATTTGTGTAAATTAACAGAGAGATTACATGCTGAAGCTATTGGCAGTTAAGCTGCTTAATTTTGTCTTGTTCAGACACCAGAGCAATATGCCTTGTTTCTTGCGTAGTAAATCAGCAGAGAGGACTCCATCATCAACACATGCTGAACTCCCAAGAAAAATAGCCATGTTCAAGCTAATGTCATCTGCAAATGCAGCTTTCTCCCTTAGCCATCAACCAGAAAGGAACACTGTTGAAAAATTGGTAATGAGCTGCAGTGTGGCTGCAGAAACAAGAGGAAACCATACTGTGAGCCCCCCTTCAACTCAAATAAAACTTCCTGTCCCATTGAAGATTTTTCTGCCAATACCAGCCTCCCTGGGATACTGGCAGTGGCTAGAGGCAGCCAGGCTTGGTGAGTGCGCTGCATGAAAGGACTGATGGAAGACAATGCAGAGTATTGTGCACAGCTTATTAAATCTTGCCAATCCCCTCGAATAAAAGTTAGCTCAAGGCAAAGGTCTGGCTGACAGCTGAACATGAGTCAAAAGTCCCACTAGGAATCTTGGTCTTTGTCATGGAGAGTGTTACAAATTCACCAAGAGAAACCTGTTCTTCTTTAGCAAAATCTTTGGGATTTTTGTATGAAATACAACTTCACTCATGCTTGCTTAAAATCTGGTGTCTGGCTGTAGATAGAGTTTCTCTAAATGCATCTGAAACCCAAGATATTAGCTCTCCTATGTATTTACTATATATACAGATTTTGGAAGCATGAGTATTTCTAGATTTTAATTTGACCCATACTTTAATTTAATGTAGGCACAAATCTAATGAAATGAATGGAGTTTGCAAATTGAATTTACAGCAGAACATTTATTTTAGGGCTTTTTAGGGAACCTTGAAAGTATTATTTTGGCTGTCATGTAGCCCACGTGCAATGACACTAAGAATAAACAAAGCAGAGAGAAGAATCAGCTGCTGCTTTTGAACTCCTGAAGGAAAAAAATTAATAGGTAAGGATATAAAATAACACAAACAGCACATAGATCAAGGAGGAGGTTTAAAATATTTTAGGTATTGACTAAAAGAACTGCAATATTGAGTTTAGGGAGAGAGAATGAGAATGTTTTCAAGATGAGCATAGGCCCTTTCTGAGCAACCACCTTGAGCTGCCAACAGAGTCAGGACACATCCATTAGAAACAAAGTCAGTGAGATCATGCTGGAAATAAGTAAGTGAGAGCTAAATTCACTTAATGAATAAGTGAAAATGGGTAAGTGTAAAATGAGACACAAAATTGAGTTGCTGAGGTGGGTTACTGGGTTAGTGATCTTGGGTTAAGGCTGTTGTATAACAATGCCCTTAATTTCCTCCGACGAGATGCACTGGGTAAGTCAGAAAGTAAATATGAAAGAAAATTCTTTCAGGGGTGCAGAAGACAGAATAGGCTGCTCTTGAACCATACCCCATTTTATCACAGTGTCCTGCTACTCTGTGTGATATCTTCAAAGGAGATTTAAACACAGATTTTACTTGACCAATCATTCCCTACTATTATCCTATTCTCAATAATGAAATAAAATGCTTCATGCAGGGTTTTTTTTCCTTTTCTTTTTAAAAGTGATTTAAGGACTGCAGACATTTCAAAGGAGGTAGAGAAAATAGTGGGATCTTCTCTTAATCCAGAGTATTAACATTTGGCAAAGATGAGTCTGCTTTTTCTTGGCAGCATTAGTTTTGAGGAAACTGGAAGCAATTTAAAAAAACACTATGGAAACCTCTAATTAAACTTCATGGTAATGTAAAAGGGAAGTCAAACTGACTTTAACAAACTTCCTGGAAAGCTATTTTTTTCTGATACCTAGGCACTTTAGATATGTTCAGGCACATGTGTGAGACAGCACTTAAAGGAGACAGAAGCCCTAAAAAAATGCCAAAACATGGAATCATTTAGGTTGGAAAAGACCTCTCAGATAACTGAGTTTAACCACTAATGCAGCACTTCCAAGTCCACCACAAAACCATGTTCATGAGTGTCACATCTACATGTCCTTAAAATACCTTCAGGGATGGAGACTCAACCACTTCCCTGAGCACTCTGTTACAATGCTTGACAATCCTCTTTGTGAAGGAAGGTTTTTCTAATGTCCAATCTAAACCTTCTCTGGTGCAACTTCAGGCCATTTCTTCTCATCCTGTCTCTTGTTATTTTGGAGAAGAGACTGACCCCCACCCTGCAAGAGCCTCCTTTCAGGAGCTGTAGAGAGTGAAAAGTTCTCCTCTGGGCCCCCTTTCATCCAGCATAAACACCCCCAGCTCCCTCATCTGCTCCTCACCAGACTGGTGCTCTGGCCCTTCCCCTGCTCCACTGTCTTTCTCTGTACTTGCTCCAGCCCCTCAACATCTTTCTTGTCAAGAGGGAACTGGACACAGGATTTGAGGAGCAGCATCACCAGTGCTGAGCACAAGGGACAATCACTGCCCTGGTCCTGTTGGCCACACTATTGCTGACCCAGGCCAGGTGCCATTGGCCTCTTGGCCACCTGGGCACACACACTGGCTCATGTTCAGCTGCTGTCAACCAGCATCCCTAGGTCTTTTTCTGCAGGGCAGCTTTGCAGCCACTCTTCCCCCTGCCTGAAGCATTCCCTGGGGTTGTTGTGACCCAAGTGCAGGACCTGGCACTTGACCACTGGCCTCAGTCCATTCATCCAGCCTGTCCAGGTGCTTCTGTAAAGCCTTCCTGCCCTTCAGCAGATTGACACTCTCGTCCAAGGTGGGGCTCTCTGCTAACTGGCTGCCCCAGTGATCCCCTTACCCAGATTGTTGATGAAGATATTGAACAGGACTCACCCCCAACATTGAGTCCTGGGAAACATCACTGGTGATCAGTGCCAGCTCAGTTTTACTCCATTCCCCACCAATCCCTGAGCCTAGACCTTCAGCCAGTTTTTCATCCAGCCAAGGGCATACCCATCCAAGCCAAGAACAGCCAGTTTCTCCAGGAGAATGCTACCCCACAGGGAAATGGTGTCAAAGGCTTTAACGAAGCCTAGATAAAAAACACCTTCAGTACCAGAATATCCTAAGGCCATTCCCATGGTAATATGCAGAGTCACCACTGTGGGGATCATCTCTCTTGATCACCAACGTTCCATGCACAAAGGTCTCTGTTATATGGGGTGTGCCATCTATTAAGGAGTTGAGGGAACTGGGTTTTCAGCAGCAGTATATTGGGACAGCAAAAAAACTTGGGGTTGTAGATGGAAACTTGTGTCAATCACTGACTGAAACAGCAATGGTTGAGTACAGAATTGTTACACGTGTGCCTTGTCTCCCTAGCAGAAAAATAAAACTTTTGGTGAAGTTTAGTTTAGAATACAAACTGCATGGTGCTTGGTATGCCTCATTTTGCAGCCCTTACCTGGTCTATAAAGGGGAGCATGCAAATATATCAGACTTTCTCTGACAAGTCATTAGTTTTTCTTGTTTGAGGCATAACAGCTAACCCCGACTCAGAGTATTGCACTAAATGTCATGGCTTTAATGCCTAGGACTTCAGGAAAGAAATTTTTTTATAGATTGCTGCAGGTTTTATGCCCATAAATCCACTGACCTACAGTCAGCTTCAATGCTGAAGTTTTTTGACTCATGCTGCATGCTGGGCAGTACAGAAGAACAGAGTCCAAAGGAAAATCAGTCATCACTGAGAAGAATGTAATGCAAAGAAAGGTGGGTTCTTGGATTATGTTGTTGTGGGTTTTCTGCTTTTTGCTGGGGGCAACATGGTCACAGCAGAGAGTACAAAAGTAGTTTCAAGCAGTCAAAACTCAAAGAAGTAAGGCCACCTGTGATGAATCTATAGACTCTGCTGTACTGGAAGAATTTGACTTTGTACTGTTTCATTTTTAAGTTTAATTTTGCACAGATTGTAGGGTATATAATTAAGTTTACATCAATATAGTAGCAGCATTGGCATCAACCTTGGCATTGGCACAAAACAAGCATTTTGTTTTAGTAAAGAAACATCTTTCTTTGCTTCAGTTTTCCATTCATTTACTGTTCAGTGCTGCTGCCTTTGGAGCCAATGGGAAAATCCCATGATGGCCTCTGTGGAAACAAATTGTATCTTTTATTTCTAGCATGCTAAGCACATCAAGGAGTCCCTAACTCTACATGGGAAGGAAATAATTCTGAAAGTTTTATTGGTTTGCATGAAAATTGAACTGCTTTGGCCCCACACAGCCTTCTAATTATAGTCACTTAAATGCCCACACTTAAAGACAAATAAGTAAGTATGCCTGAAACTGTCCAAAGAATGACTTCTAATATGCTTGATTTTAACCTTGCTTTTGAATTTTGAAAATAATTTTGTTAATTTATTGGTGTCAAAATATTAGGTTTTTGCCAAGATACAAGTTACTATTTTTATCATGAAAGAAGTAGGATAAGAATTCAATGCCATATTAAAAAAAGAATTAAAAAAATAACCACAACCACTTTAAGGAGTCAATCTTACACCATCTCATTTCTCAGTTCCAAAAATGAGGACACCCTCATGGTTACAGTCCTGGGCCAAGACTTAAAAAATTTTCCTTTAACTTTGCTAAACAGTTCTTATCCAGGTTCAATTATTCCATATAATGTCTCAATATTTTCTGCATTAGGAAGTTAAAAAATAAGACCTTTTTTTAAACCTACCAAACTATTTCAAATTTTTATTTGCCAATTATCTGTTCATGATACAGCAAAAACCCTATTTTTTGTTGAAAATTAGTAAACATTAATGTTTTAATCAGAAACAAAACTAATTTTGGTGTTTTTATTGTTCTGTGTCTTACATAGTTCTCTCTTTCCTAGAAAGCATTAAAGACATCATACATCATTTCCATCTCCTGACATTTGTTTAAATAGGGCAATAATTTGTTCCTTATTCAGCTATGAACCATAATTTCCAGGGAACATAAAGGAATATCCATTTTTTTTAGCTGATCTTGACAACTGGAGAAAATGGCAGAAGCACCAGGGCTTGATGAAAAGTCACTGAAGTACAATCCAAGGCTAAAGTAATGTCTTTTTTGGTGAATTCACTGCCATCATTGAAGATTTTCATATACCATTCTGGTTTAATGATTCATAGCATCATTTGCAGTAATAGCTGGGTAGATTTACTCTCACTCAACATTTTTCTTCCTTTAACTGCTCAAAACTACCTGACAGGTTTGGTCCCTGAGGAGTTCAAATGCTGTGTGGTCTAAAGTGCACTTTCCAGATCCAGCTCACCAGTTCTATGCAGAAATGTGGTAAAGGTGAAATAGGTGAAATACCTGTTGTTAAGTTCAAGAAGGTAAAGTTAAAATACGTTTCCATGCATTTAGTCCACTCCCACTGATGCTATAGGACCACCAAAAGACTTCTAACATGCAAGCTGTCTTGCAGAGTACCAGAAACAGAGAACCAACTTATATTTTATGGTCCTCTATGCTTATTATCATGACAGTGTATATCTACATCACCGAGCTGAACACCTAATATCTATAATCACTCTCCCAAAGCAAGCATTAATTGTCCATTCAGCCAACTCATCTTGCCTTGTTTTGCTTTTTATTCTTCTTTTTCCTTCTCTCTAGAAGGCTGATGTGGGTCTGAACTCCCAAATATGTGATCCAGTACTCCATAGGAATGTGTAATCCAACCAGTGCTACTGATTGGCAATGAAAGCATAATTTTGATTCAGTTTTAAGAGAAGGAGGGACAAGAGTTACTGTGAGGTAATCACAAAATCCATTAAAACCAATAGGAGTTTTATAACACCAAGCTCTGGATCAAAATCCATGTGCTTTAGTCACTATGGAACACAAAATCTAGAAGTCAAGCTGTTCGGTGTCAGATGTTGTTAGTTGTGCTATTCTCTGTTTATGATATGATAATCAAAATAACTCTTGGAAGTGCTTTTTAATGTCTATAAAACATAAACTGCAATTTGAAAATGAATTCTTGTAAATTTATATTTAAATGGTGAGGATTTTTTGGCTAAAATTTGAGTTTAAGCTCTGCAATCTCCTACTTATAGTATTTATCAATAAATGTTCATATCAAACATGTTCAATTTTTTTCCTTAGGATTTTAACAAAAAAGCCTAGATAATTCCCTGTTTGGCTCATTGGAGTTTCAAGATGTTTCTTGCTCCAGGAGTCATTCTGTGATTCATCATCATGTCAATGTATAGCTTATTGATTAATGACCATAGAGCTGACAAAGATCTAATTATATTAAAAATGTGTGTATCTTTTTTTTTTTTTTTCCTTTCAAGCATGAGGATCTTATCAAATTGATTTTCTTTATAGGATTTATTAGTTTAGTTAGTTTAGTTAGTATTAAATAAATTCAACTCTTCTGGACAAAACATTCCTAGATCTAGAGCCCCTTAGCCAAAAATTTGCACTTCATAGTTGAATACATTTACTAGTGGGCTATATTTTCTGTTGTGCTTGGTACAATTGATGCTATTTGTAAGTACAAACAGCTCTTTTTGTGACATTGCTCAGCTCAGAAGATTTTAGTTTGATACTTCAGAGCACCAAGCTGATTTGTTTAAATAAAGATAAGGACAACATGAAGTGTGTCTGGCATACCAATCCTTTTAAAAGCTGCTCTGCAGAGAAAATGCCTTTGAATATTTAGGATGCAGTTAAAAGAAAATGATTGCTTGAAAGTTATGCATTAAGTCCTACTTTTAAAATGGCTGCACTCCCCACTGAATGATCTATTTCTTATTTAGGAAGTCTGAAAGGGTTTTCAGAGATAGATACTAAGTTTGCAGAATCATCTCCATGGTGTCTGATTTGCATTATGGACCCATCACTTCACTCAGTGCTGTGACTATTTACACATAACTTTTGTTATAAAAAATTGATACTTGACAGTATTTTCATAGAAGAAAAGAACTGTAGTTTTAAGTATCCTCCTACAATTACTTATATGGAGGCTTTTCTTGTAATCTCTGAATACAAATACTTTGAAGACAGAAAGTGAATAAACTTTTTCATACCTCTGTGGCCACTGGAGGGTTAGACTGGAGCATTTCTCATGCACAAACGCTCCATATGATAAATCTGAGGGTGAGTGACGACACTTGCTTTGTCAAATATTACAAATCTTGACAATTGAACTGGTTACATTTAAAAAAAAATCTTAAATTATTTTTTAAGTTCTTGTTTGTTTCCAGTTTGAGCAGGAAAAAAGTTATCATTCTAACTAGTTTGCTTCCTTTGGAAAAAAAGCCACACCATCAACTTGGAAAATTGAAGCTAAGAGCTCTATCAAAGGAAGAATTCTTCTCTGCAAAGTATTTGAATGAGATTATTAGTGTTCTGTGGTACCAATAAGTTGTTGATAAAAACCCAAAAGGCCTTGTATACCCTCTATGGAAAGGAAGAAAGGAAGATTTTATAACAAGGAGATACTCAAGTTCCCCACAAGATACTCACCATGGGACAAGCACTCTCTGCATGAAATGAGCAATCTGGGGTGCCACTGGACATCAGCAGGGACACAAAATACATGTTCTTGGCAAGGTCTGTGCAAAAACCATAATTCAAAACAATTTTGTTTAGGTTTTTCTGGATGGATCAAAACCCTTGGTAATGATATACTAATTTCACATGCTCCAATTTCCAAGGAGCAATCAATTCTCAAAATAACTTTTTGGTATCTCTCATTGTGCTCAGGTTGCCAGGCTGTGGCAGGCTGTGTGTTTACACAGGTATTATACATATTATGCATATGGTTATATATCTATATATAGACATACATGTACATGTGTCTGTCCCTCTGGCCAGGCCTGTTTCAGAAACAGAACATTCCTTTGTGCCTTCTGTGTACAGGAATCCTGTGATGCAGCATGGCAGAGTCACCAATTTAGTTACAAAATCCACACCATTCTGAGACCTTTTGAGACCTGGAGATAAAGGTAGGCTGCTGTTCAGACAGTCTTCATCTCCCTTTCCATCTCAAGTGGCTTGTATTGTTTTATTTCATGTTTAATGCCGTTGTTCTTACTTCTTTGTATCCCAACAGCATTTGGCTATTCACAAGGGCAAAGATCTCCCTGATCAGCAAGATTATTCTGTTTTTGTTTGCCTTACCCCTCCCTTTTCTGCCTTTTGTATGGAGATTTTCAAATATTTTCATTGAAAGCCTCAACAATTTACTTGTGTTACACACATAAATTCTTCAAGAGGACTTCTGATATCCCAGAAATGTTGCAGAGGCTTTGATCAACTGATAGCAGTGTACACTACATATCACCCCTCCCAAAAATGACAGCTATTTCCAACATGTTTAGTCTTGCATAACTCTGCCGTGAAATCTTAATAATTCTTTTTATTTAGAGAAATGGAGAAAGATCTTGGGCAAGCCATGAAAATTTGAAATGGAATATCTTCCCGACAGAATTGATACTTTGCTCTCTAAAATAGTCAATAACTTCCATAAGACTCATATAGTGTGTTTTTTGAGGAAATGAGGAGTTACAATGGTGATTCACTAATGTTACCATGTTATTTTAGCAGCAGCTAAAAGTTATTTGACAGTTTGGAATAACTGGAGGGTATAGCTATCTTTGATAAATGCCCCTAAATTTAATTCTTTTCAAAATTACTATTATTTAGTACCACATATAAGTTCTCTATAAACATGTGACTTCATACAGACTGGACATATTATCACGGATCATAGACTTACAGTGTCTATTAGATTTTACAATAATAGTTATCTCTGAGCATAAAAAGTGTAAAATGCACAGAATCATAATTCCCACACAGAATTTATTCACCCTTCTCCCTCATGGATCCACAAACAGCATGCACATTCCACCCCATCCTCATCTTGCTAAATGCACATATGTCTTACACATCTTTTTACAGAATGGTCTTTCCAAAGAAGAACATGTTTTCTCTTTGATAACTTCATTCAAAAGTGTTTCCCTGTGGTAGAGTGATTGCTGTCTGACACAAGATTCTCCTAATTTTGTAGCATTTATTAGTAAAAATGTGAAAGATGGCTATCTATTCATCACAGTGCATTGTTTTGCTGGTTTTCTGGTAAGATTTTCTGTTTGTTGATACAAGGGCAAGAGTCTCCTCTAGCATACTCCACACGGTGTGTTTTGTGTGTAACCTGCTGTGTGCCTTAAACCTTCCTGTGCACAGCTAGTGGGAAACACCACAGTCTTTATTAAAAGCATGAAAACATGTCCAAATAATGCAAATGAACCAGAAGATCGTATATCCTTAAGTCCTTTAATAAAGTCCCAAGGCAGAGGAAGCTGACCTCTGAAATTTATCTCTACATTACAGCTTTTCCTTCCAATCCAGTGGATGCTTGACCTTCCAAATTGGATCTGATAAATCTAAATCCTTTCTTCCTAAGAGGAAAGAAAAGCAAACCAATACAATGGTTTTTATTTCCTCCATTTTATGCACAAAGATAGTGAATTCTTACCTGTATTACTAGCAGAAATCCTTGATGTTTTTTATACTAGCAGCCCAAGGACAAGGAGACCGCTAATGGTGTTTTTTACATATTTGAGTATGCTCACAGCTGTTTTCAGCTACAGGATATTTCTACTATCAAAGAGAGGAGTAAATCAAATTGAGCTCATATTTATAACACACTTTTTTTTCCTATGGGGTTCTGTGCATATTTCCTTTGAAGTATTCTCCAGTCTTCTGATAGATTTTTTAGTACAAGTTGGTATGATGAAGGAGCTGACAGGATGCTGAGGGTTTCACGATTTAAAACCTGACCCTAAGTCCACAGAATTCTGCAGGAATCTTTCTCCTGCATTGTGTGGGGCCTAAATCTGTTCCTTAAAAAAACTTTCCTGAAGAAACCTGGGATTCATACACTCCCTGCTTGTGGGTATATTTGGCTATTTTGCCTTTCATTTCTCTCTTGCTTCCACCTCTGCCAATTACTTTCTGCACAACTTCAGGAATGATTTAAAATCTATGGCTGAAAAATACTACTGCTGCTGTACTTGTTGTTTGTACTTGTACAGTGTATCTAACAGCTGTCCTGGGAAAATCAGTAGGTTCTGCAATAAAGGGTCAGAGAAAGCATGGACAATTTTTTCTCTATGGCAGAAATCCTTGATGAGCCTGTAAGGCTTTGAGAAGGGAACTCATCCTGCACAAACTTGTCAAATCTCTCTGAAGGAATCAGTGACTGTGAAGGAGGTATAATCTTGTCAAGATACATCCTTGTTTTTAAAGAGCTTTTGGCAACGTTCCTCAACAAAGGTTCTTAAGAAGCTAACTTGACACTTATTAATAACTGATTTGATTTTAGAGACAGAAGAATAGGACTAGTGGTCAGCCTTGCGGTGGGCAAACTCACAGGTGCAATGCTATGGTGATATGCAGTAGGATCAATGCTTTGACTTTTCATCCTGAGAGATCTGAAAGCACAGGCAGCTGGTGAATAGACAAATATTTGCTGGTGTTATAAAAATAGGCAGGATAATAAGAACTAGAGATAGTTGGAAAGAACCAAAGCAAGACTGCATTGGTGAACAATAAAATGGTTAGTAAAATCCTTTGTTGATAAATGTGATGTACCTGTGAAAAACATGATCGCTAACAGGTCCAGAGGGAGAAGAGGGAATCATCACAGTCAGCTTGATGAAAACATCAGTTTGATAGGCAGCAGGGGTCAAAATCAAAATAGAATGTTAGGGGGAGAGTAATTGAAGGAAAAAGCTAGAAATTATGTCCCTGTACGCCTTTAGTGGGATCCACATCTTCAAAGCTTCAAGTGTAGTTTGCATCCTCCTATCTATAACCAGGTTTAGTAGAAGTGATGTTCACATTTCACAAGGGCTGGATAACACTCCTCCCTGAGCAGGATGTCATTCTGTGGCTTTACTACAATGAAAATTTTCCCCCAAGCAGACAAAGTTGATGACAGGCAAATAGATAAACAAACAAAAATCCCCCTATGAAACAAAAGACTTCCATTTGAAAGAGAGAAGATTTATTATTTATTCAGAGGCTTTGTTAACTGCATGCATATCTCTGTGAATTAAACGGTGAAAAGTAAATAATTATGAGTATTTCTCACAGAACAATCACTGAAATCATCAGGCCACAGCTTTAAAACATCAAAATGGTTTTCTCATGCACACACTCCCCAAACTGCATAATTAAACTTCAGAAACTCATTCTATATCTCACAATATCCTCATAGGCAAATTCAGGAAAGTGTGGACTGGATAAGTTGACAGTGAGGTGGATTGAGAACTGGCTGAAAGACAGATCCCAGAGGATCATAATCAATGGCACAGGGTCTCTCTGGAGGCCTGTCACTGGTGGTGTCCCCCAGGGTTCAATAGTGAGCAATATTGTTTAAGTTACTCATCAGTGACTTGGCGGGGGGGCAGAGGCCTCCTCAGCGAGTTCACTGATGGCACAGAGCTGGGAGGAGAGGCCGATTCCCCCGAGAGCTGTGCAGCCCTTCAGAGGGGCCTGGACAGGCTGGAGAGATGGGAGAGGAATGGTCTGAAATTCAGAAAAGGCAAATGCAGGCTCCTGCCCTGGGGAAGGACAACCCCAGGCACCAGCACGGGCTGGGGCCAACCTGCTGGAGCAGCTCTGCAGAGAAGGGCCTGGGGGTCCTGGTGGACAATGAGCTGTCCATGAGCCAGCAGTGCCCTGGGGGCCAGGAGGGCCAGGGGGATCCTGGGGTGCATTAGGGACAGCTCTGCCAGCAGGTCAGGGAGGTGATCCTGCCCCTCCACTGAGCCCCAGTGAGGCGTGTCTGGAGTGCTGTGCCCAGCTCTGGGCTCCTCAGGACAAGACAGACCTGTCGTAGGTGCTGTGTAGGGTAACAAGGATTATTAGAGGAACAGATCATCACTCCTACAATGAAAGGCTGAGTGAGCTGAGTCTGTTCAGCCTTGAAAAGAAACAACAGAGAGGGGACTTCATCACTGTCTACAAGTATCTGAAGGAAGGATATCAAGAAGAGGGATCCAAGCTCTTCTCAGTGTAGCTGAGCAATAGAACCAGAGACAGAAACTGATGCACAGGAAGTTCCACCTGAACATGGGGAGGAATTTCTTCCCTGTATAGTGAACAAGCCCTGGCACAGATTGCCCAGAGAGAGTGTGGAGTCTCTTTCACTGGAGATAATCCAAAACTGTCTGGACAGAATCCAGTGCCATGTGCTCTGGGATGACCCTGCTTAAGCAGGAGGTTGGACCAGATGATTCACTGTGTTCCCTTCCGACCTGACCCATTCTGGGATTCCCACAAGATCATGGAGGGGTCAAAACAGAGAATATCCATCACTGATGGATACTGAGAACACTGAGATCCTGTACCATCTGTAAAATACACTAATTGCAAGAATCACTTTCTATTTCCCATTCTCATGCATTTCTCCCTCATAACAAATAGTCTCAGTCAGTAGGAAAACCTTATGCCAAAGCTTTATGAACTTGGATTTTTGTACAAAACCTTGATAGTCCTTAGGTGCGCTTTTCTATATAGACCTATATAGTCAGACCCTGCACCTAGGTTGGCTATGAAGCTGTTTCCAAGACCTTGTACATGTGAGCTTTTTATACAGAAAAAATGTTTTTGAATCCTGGACAAACATGAACTCCATGCTCCCATCTATCAAAAAAAACCTTGCCATTACATTCAGACAACTGAATCCATCTGAAAGACACCAAAGTTGTATCACAGAACAAAAGAACTCTACTGTGGTGTTGTTTTAACACAAGAAAACAACCTGCCTTAGGGAGCACTCTTGAGTGAGTCCAAGGGCTTCACAGGCTTACAAAGCTGGGCTCTGCTCAGGACTCATGCCCCCAGGCAGATTTCTTTTTCCACTACTTGGTTTGAGGAAAGCAGACAGATACTGTGTTTTAGGAGTTGCTTAACAACTTTAAAGATAAGTAGAGTATTATTCCTGTTTCAAAAATAATCCTACTACATCAAGCATCATTGAATGGAAAATACCTAGAGCAACTGCAGTAAACCCAGAAACTAAACATATGAATTGCACTTTTTAATGTGTCTAGGTGTGCAAATTTCTTATAAACTAGCCAAATTGTTGAGAAATAAGCTATGCACTAGTTAGTATCTCATGGGTGAATTTCATGAGGAACCTAACATTCCCAAAGAAAATTTTTTCACCTTTATCCAATCTACTGAGTGAAGAAACAATATGCAGTTAACAGGGTACTTAGATAATTTCACCATTCTGCTTCTTCACCTCCCAAATTCCAGGTATTAGTAATTTCTGATTAATTAAATGATGCAGAATGTTTGTAGACTATTCTTAACTTCACAACTGTTAATGGTTTATGCCCAGTACTATATTAGTTTTTTTTCATTATACTGTTTGATTGAACATCCTGGCCAGATCAAGCTGCTAGTGTGTGACCAGAGACACAGAAAAAGAGCCAAGTGGAGTTGTTGGTTCACTAATTGTCTTGAAGACAGCGAGCTGAGTTTGTGGTGCTAGAGAAGAAGAAACCTGGATTTTATGAAGTGTTTGAAAGCTTTCCTTTTCTAGCAAAGCCTTTTATAGAATTCCACAATAAGGGGGGAAACAAAGCAGCAGCTCTTGTATTAGTATAGGCTGTGATGAGATTAAAATTTGTCATTTTTCCTATCACATTCACATAAGATAGGCACAAGTGGCACGTGCATGCAGAATCCTAGCTGTGAAGAGGAATGTAGAGCCGTTATTGAGTATTTTAAGGCAAACATTATAGACAAAATGTTCAATGTCATATAAAACATCACTACTTTTTCCAAGGGAAAAGGATAATGGGAATGGAATGAGGTCAGATTAAGGGATGTGAGCAAGAAAAGGTAAAGGACTTCCCTTGAGCCAGAAGGGACTAAAGGATTAAAATGACATTCATGGTGATCGTTTCTGTCACAGGGCTTTTGCTAAATCAAATAAATCGCACATATGGTATCCAGACTCCCCATCACCTATCTGTTGTACAGCTCAGTCTTTCCACATAAAATAAGCAATCCATGCACTTTCAGAAACATCTGCAATTCACTGAGGTATCCTCCACTGAACTCTTCAAGGCACTCACTCACTGGAGACTCCATCATTACAGTAGCAGTAAAAGAATGATTAGTTTTGCTCTTTTTACCTCACTTTTTAACCTTTAAAGCAGGACAAACCCCTTTCTCCACAAGTCCCATTTAGTAGCCCTCTGTTCCCCAGAACTATAGTGCAGTGCAATCAATTATATCAGACAACCCTGGTGGTAAGCATGCCATTCTAGCACACACACAAAACAAAGGTAAATTACTGCTTCCTGCCATGAAGCATTCAGTAAAGGTAACTAATTAGTGCATAAAATCAAAATGGGGCCTCAGTGTCATATGTGAATAATACCATGAGCAAATTCCTAGTTTCAAAGATGGGAGATAGACTAATGCCACAGACTTTAGAGAAGCCAGGATCTTTTCTATATTCTTACAAAGCACATATGTTTATATGGGCTGAGGTTTCTGTAGCTTTGATTTGCAGCAAATGAACCCTTTTTAATGACTGTGTATCTATCTTGAGACAACAGGAAGAAATACGATTTGAAGAATCAAAATGTGTTTGTTCACATTTCATATTGTTCTTCCGTCACTTATTCCCTATCCATACAAGTACCAAGTACCAAATGCCTCCCAACAAGTATTCCCAAATCTATTTATTACTAGGTTTTTTTAAAGAATTTAATAAAGTGGAAAAGCCCTGGCCTGTATAATTTCATATGAATCATTTAGGCATTGAATTATATCCTTCATTTCATGTGTATCCTTTGAAATGAGAATACTAAAAAAAATAGAAACTGATGTTGAATATCAAGGGAGGTGCAATACCCCAAATTTGTCCCTTCAACCTGACAAACAAAGGAGTTGCAGTTTCAGTTAGGAAGACAGGCCACTTTTCTCCTCTGTAGTAGGACAGCCTAAAGCTGTTTGAACAGATGAGTGAGGCTGGATCACCCCACTGAAGTTTGTTTCTTGACCAGTGACTGTGTCCTTAGAGAAACAGGGACAGGACTGTGCAGAGTGGGGCCTCAATGGACAAACATCCCCTAGTTCAGAATGGGAAGGAAGAGGTTGGCCATTTTTCTGTATCCAGCTTAAAGATATGAGAAAAAGAAAAACCTACCATGCAGTTTAAAGCCCCTTTTAAAGAGACCTCATACTTCTTTGGAAATAATTAGGGTTGTGAATTTCAAGAAAATAATTGGTTTTGATATACCCAGAGAATACTCCTAATTTTCATCAGTTCACTAATGGTATCAACAACGAGTTTTCCCATACTCTGTCCGTATAATACTTCCTTGCTTTCTGACTTTAATAACAACGGACAAATTCTGAGTTTCTTAGTCATTTTACTTCCTCTGTTCATAAAAATAGGAGATAAAACTTTTAAGATATTTATTTCCTTCCTTTTGCCTAAAATGCCTTTTCACTTTCAATTTAGTTCCTGGTGAATGCTCACTCTAGTGCAGAAAGATTGTAGGTACTATATGAATTCAAAAAGCATCCTTGCAAATTTAATTTGAATTAAATTAATAGATGTGAAAGATTTTTACATGACACTTTCATGACTAGCTTGGTAGTTCATTACAGAATCTGGTTACAAGGAAAACTACCTCCTTAAAGGAGACATTTAAGCAGTGTTTCCAGCTCCTTGATTTATCCTCCTTCTCTTGTTCTTAAGAAAGTATAAAGGTTGGTGGAAAAAGCTTATTAAGATTTCCAGAATGGAAAATGATCAGTAAACCATACAATGCCAATACTTTGAAAAGGAATTTATTCATACTTTTATTTTGCAAGGTTCTGCTTCTCAATCTTCCTTAACAGCCATTTTTCTTGGACAGGCCCAGAAGAACAAAAATGAAGATGAGGAGCAGTTCACCTCCTCCTCCATTCAGGAGCAGCACAGTCCCTGACAGCTGCTCAGCCAAGCCCCCCCATGGTTTCAGTGTCTGTGGGAGCAGCAGCTGTAGGACCAGGGCGGCCACACCCTCTGCAGCTGTGTAGACACAACCTTCATTAGCCACAGTCCCCTGCACAAGCAACATTCTTTTGGACAGAGCCCTGCCAGCCCTGCATATCTTATCCAGTCATGTAGGTGCATAAGGATACCAGCTTCCAGTGTTTCTCCAAACTCCAGAGCAGTTTGGATAGAGAACACTGCAGTCCTGTTTGTCTGCTTGCCAACTAAGCCTGTTCTGTTATCCATATCCTTTCTGCTTATTTGATTTCTTCTGAAGCGGGTTTGGATGGAGACACACTGGGGAGAAAAAGATTTGATAGAATCATGGAATGATTCGGATTGGAAGGGACCTCATGGACTATCTAGTTCAAATCCATCTGCCATGTGTAGGGACGCCTTTCCCATTAGAACAGCTTGCTCAGCCCCCATCCAAACTGACCTTGAACATTTCTGGGACTGGGAGATCCACAGCTTCCCTGAGTAACCTGTTCCAGTGCCTCACCACCCTCAAAGTGGAGAATTTCTTCCTTATATCTAACCTAAACCTGCCCTCTTTCAGTCTGTTTCAGGGATAGCTGCTTTGTGAACTTTATTATTTACTATGAAAAAATCCCAATTTTTAACTTGAAAAAAAAAGCCTTGTGAAAAGCATCAATACAGCCTGGTCTAACATTGGTTGAAAAGAAGAAAGAAAGAAAAGAAAGAGAGAGAGAAAGAGAGAGAGAGAGAAAGAGAGAGAGAGAAAGAGAGAGAATTAGTAAGTTTCAGATCCTGCAAAATACTGATAGGCAATACATCATGTTTTGATATTTTCTTAGAAGTTTTATCTATTATTAAAAGTAAATAAATTATGTTCCTAGTTCTTAGAGTACAAAAACAGAACTTCTGAAAAAAATCAAGTGCAATGCTCTTTCCCTGTATCCCAGACAAAAGTCAGGTGAAATATAAGCTTGAAGATGTAAATTCAACATGCATTTACTCTGAAACATGGTACTGTCAATTACCTTTTAGAGTATTTCACAACTCCTAATTTTGGCAATTTCTTCACTAGAAGAACCAGGTTAGACTTTGGTGATGAGCCAGTATTCTGTCTCAACCCAGTACTTGACTGCAACCAGAAAGAAAAGAGAAATTCAGTAAAAAAACAATTTATCTGCCCTTTTCCTCCATTTGCTCTGTTAGTTTGTCACAATTTCTATTTCTACAACCAATATGTAACTTGGTGTCATTAGGGTAGTGCTTTCCCACCAGTGGTCTAATGACAGATAATAATCCTTGTAACAGGGAAAAAAGAAAACTAACACACATGCATGTGTGCCTAAAATTTGTCTATCCTTCACCAGCAGCACATGAAAAGTGATCTCATTTTTTACTGTGAGCTTTTTTCCAGTCTATGAGTGAATATATAATATTTTGGCACCCTTCCCATGTCCTATTAAATGACAAGGGTTTCTCCTAGCAGGGAAGCCCTTCAGACAGAACAGGCTGAAAAATACCTGCCTAGAGGCAAATCAGATTAAAAAGTCCCAGGTGGCAGATGACTTACAAATACAATAATAAATGATAGGCCTAAGTATAAAAAGTTTATCATTCAAATTTAAACACTTGTTTTCCTCACCATCTAATATCTTCCAAAATGATGGAGTGTCCATGGTTTCTCTTCTCACAGATACAGCTGATATATTGTTCTACTGTTCCACCTTTTCTAGAGACTATTAAGGAAATCAAAGCAGAAGCTTCACAATTCATCAAACCCTTAAATTGCAGCAGTTACAATGGAAGGGACAGGCATGAGGATCAATATGGTTTTCACTTGTGTGAAGCATTTCAACCTATGGTGAAAATTAGCTTTTTTTGATATTTTATGTAGCCATTTTCATCAATATGTTGCAACTCCAGAATGGAAGCCAAGAACTGGCCAAGCTGGAGCTTGTAGAGTGTGGCACCATTAATCTACTACTACAACTATGTTACACCTTGCCATTAAGCAAACCATGAGCTGAGTCACAATAAAATTGAATGACTGAAGTCTGACTATTCTGGTATTGATGTCTAATGCTGCCTACTTGCCTCTGCTGATCTTCAAAAAATAGTGATTTCTTTAATGAAACCATGGAAAAACCTCACATGTCATCAAATATCTTTCCCTCAAAAGTCCTAAAAGCCAAGTCTCTACAGAGCATCCAATTAAGGAAATTTGTACTTTATGTTAAAAAGCAGTTTTACTTGCTTTGCTTCTTCTGTCACTCCTGTGCCCGTGAAGATACATAAATGTATATTAAAATGAGAAAACTAAAAAATGCTGTACTGTCTCCCTTGGTTGAAGAAATCTTCTGAATACCATTTCAGCCAAAAAAATATGTAATGTGGCAATGTCTTCAAGGGAAACTTAGGAGCTACCCAGCCATTCATTAACGGAGATGGTCCATAACCCTGTGACACGTGCCTTTTCTCAGAAACACTTTGCCAGATGATTTTGTGAACTCCATTCTCTGAACTGCAAGGAATGATTAACAGTTCATCGAGATGTGAAAGAAATATGGTGTAAAAGACTACCTCTGTCACAACTCATGCATCAGTATCTGGTGGCCACGGTGACACTGATACCTCAGTCTCATTTTCTGGTGGGATGTAGACACTTACATACCTGAACATCTTTGGAGGTCAGAAGGCAAGCCTCAGCTTCAGATTGGAAAGGAGAAAACCAGTGAAGCCTGAATCTGGGATTTCTTGGAAGATTTTAGCTAATGTTCCCAAGAGACTTTGAGAACTACTGTAAACAGAAAACTAACCTGCCTGTTGCACTGACTGACACGTACAGATACTCCTCTGGGGCAGGAGTGGCGGGCACATGGAAGAATCCAGCTTTTGCAGGGCAGCTTAGAGCACTGTGGTCTTCTTTGTTCTTCTTCAAGATCATGCTGCTGTCAGTCACTGACACAAGAAATGTCTTAACAATGGGCATTAGGAATATCTGTAGTCCTCAGCCTTGCTGTGGAAAGGCTATCTATTGATCACTGTCAACAGATAAAAGAGTGTGGAGAAAACGAAGTCTAAAAGGGACATTTGTTTTAACAACTTATTTATGAGGTAATTCTTGCGTTGCAATAGGGTAAATGTTAAAAGCACTATCTGAATTAAATTCTCAGACCCTGAAATGTTTTTCTGAGTTCTTCTGTGTGAAAATGGATTCTTATATTCTCAGTCACTTGGACAGTAATCTTTCACAGGCACAGGAAGTGTGTGGATACAAGCTAAAGGAAATGGATTAACTATTCCCAGATCCAGTACTTAAAACTTCATTTATCTGGTTTGGATGCTGTGGCATGTAATAACTTGCTATTAAGATGGGACACAATGTTCCCTGTAAAAGCACAAGAGAAAGGTTAAAGATGCTTCTGTTGGTTAAACAGTTTAAAAATGCACTTGAGAATATATTAATGAAGTCAGAACACTTCAATATTTGCAAAAGATTTTTTTTTGACTCGTTTATCTTTTGTAAATGCAGCAAAAGCACATTACAACCACAAATTAACTGGTACCTGTGCAAGGTCTAAGTAAAATAATTTGCTTGTGCCAAGTGCATTCTCATCTGCAAATATTGAACTAATGAACAGCTTTCATTACAGCGCAGTGAAATCATTGAATGGATTAATCATGCACTTGCTTCCGTTTCAAGATGGATTAAGTTTGAGCTGTACTGGAAGCAATACTGAAATTCATGAAATACATACTGTAACAGTATGAAAGGCTTGAGGAGCAGTTTCAGAAACGTATTAGTCCAAGGAAGTTTTAAGCTAGATGCTGGAAAGTTTTAACTCTTGGCAATTCAGTAGCAACCCCCTCTTGAAGGCTTGAACCTTAGAAGTGTCACCATTCTTAGGCTGGCAGACTTTGCGAACTGCACGGAGTCTGTATACAAAACAGCACATATCGACAGAAAATGCTAAGTACTCCCTCAAAATGTTTTTTTCTGTTGTTGTTTTCTCTTGGCTTTTTATTTGCTTGTTTGGTTGGCTGGTTGGTTGGTTTCATTTTATTCTTAGAGGGGTGTCAATTTAACTTTAAACACCTCTTAACAGAAATGACAGTACAAAGGAAAAAGGACTTGTTTATTGGGGTAGGAAAGAGGAGACACTTCACAGGATTTTAAAGTCAGTGCTGGTATTTCTAGGTGGTTACTTTCCTGGCACAGACATAAAACAACTGGATGAAAGCAATCACCCTGGTACAGCCAGAACAGCTTTGGTTCTCTTAACTAAAGTCCTCCAGAAAAATAGATGGTTCAGAAAGGCTTGATCTACATCAGCCAGCAGCTGTGTTCTGTTATAAATAATTATATATAATAATATCATACAGCTGTGTGCTATATGCCAGGTGGTTTCCACTTCTGTACTCTATGCATGGAAGACTGTTAAAGTTTTGGGTATTTTTGCTGACAGAGGTCTATGGCTACTCTGCCAAATAGCTGTCCACTTCAGCAGTTGCCACTATTAATTATAATTATTATAATAATAATATTAATTATTATAATGGTACCACTATTGCCAAATGTATAAGCCTTTTCTGTAGTCTACCAGGCACTGAGTGTTGTCTTATGCAAAGAACAACTTCACTGTCTTCTCACAGAGCTACTTTCTGCCCTTCAGATATTTTACTAGAAAAGATAACATTTTTAAAATTTGTACTAATTTTGTAGTGTACATATGTTTCTTAAAGAGAATGTCCCCTCAGTGAATTTCACTTACATGTTTTATCTTCTTTTTAGTGGCTGTAGTAAGTCACTGTATTATCTGAGTATTCCTTGGCACTTTTAGTCCACAGTCAACTTCTCTGAGCAGTAAAATTTAACTTATTACTAGTAACTAAAAAGCAACATTTTCAATGTCATTGGACTATAAATGAAATAATATACACATTGATTTAATTTATATGATTATCATTTTGAAGTCCCACTTTGTGGAGAGTTTCTGCAGCACAGACCTGCAGTCAGACAACTGGAGAGCAACTTGCCCTTCCTGTCTCATTCCTGGCTCACATTCAAAGGCATGAGATTCACCATGGAGATGAGGAGAAAGATATTGTGACTGACAAGGACGTTGTATTTCATTAAAATTAATGGAAAAACCCTATCCAAAAAATCATTAAATGCCAAAACCAAACAAGACCAAAACCCAAAGGAAAATCTTTTTCAGTGTGAAAACCCACCAAGAATTATGATCAATATATTATGATACAGTTTATAATATCTAGATGTGGAAGTATTTATCACACATTGAAATCTGTGATGGAAGGCATGCTCTTCTTTTCCTATGTCTCCACCAACACTGGTAAAAGAAATTTTTAAATTAAAGAAAATCACTTTCTTTTAATCTAGAAGTATTCTAGGCAAAGGAGGCTTGGGGAGTATATAACTGTAATTTACTGTTTTAAACAAGTGATAATTTATACTCTTAACCAAACTGTAATTGTTATGGGAGAAAACACTTTAAAAAAAGGCCAGAGAATAGTGACTGACTTTTCAGAGTCAGCAGTTATGAAATTAAAATAGAGTTGGTCTCACATTGCATACTTCCATCATTAAAGGCAACTTAAATGACAGTGCTGACAGCTTTGGTATGAAAGAGTTTCCTTTTAACACAGATTTAATGTCACATATAGGTAAAACCTTACAAAAGAAAGGCCTTGTAAAACCAAGGTTCAGGCCTTGTTACTTTGGCTAAGTATGGCTAACAGCTGGCCTGATAAGCTCCTGTGAGAGAATCCTAACAGTGAGGATCAGTTAGCAAAACAATCTATTCTTGTGGGAAGGCAGTTTGCACCTGAGAAGAGAAAGATTCGACCTGTGAAACATCTGCTTCCCAGGAGAAAAGAATGTGAACATATCTAGAAAAAGTTTTGATGGACATGTAGACCAGCCTTTACCTACCAATGAACTGAGTTACAATGAATTACTGACCAATTAGAATTAAACACGGTGCCTTCTGGTAATCATATAAATATAAGCTATGTACAATAAAGATGTGGCTATTCTGCGCAAAGAACAGGTGCCTTTTGTCTCTACTGTGACAATTTAGTGCTCTGACAAATGCCCTATGTCATGGGGTAGCTTTACCTTTAAGGTGGTTTTGGGAGCTAAGGAAAGTTGAAACTGCTGGTAGCTGATGGGAGTCTTTCCTCCTGACCAATTATCAGTCATTTCTAAGAACTGACAGCAGTTTTAACCATTGAAAAGGCAGATCAACTTGTGAACCCTACCTTAAGATGTAAAGTCAGGGCTCTTTGAGGCTCTTTGTTTCCTGGCTGTGAAAGGTAACAGAGCTCTAGCTGGCCTCCCATTCCCTGCCCGCCCATGTGGCCCAGGCAGGGGCTGGGCTGGGCCCAGCAGCTCCCGGCCGGGAGATGGGGCCTGCGGGGCTTGCCCCGGGCTCTGGCCGGGCCAGGCCGGTCCCTGGCTAAGCTGCAGGTTTTGCCGCGAGGAAATTCACCAGAGACTGCCGAGTAAAGAAAGGAAAAAGCTCTTGATCTGCGGCGGGCTGAGACAGTGACCACACTCTCCAGAGCAGCCATGAAGAATCTTTCATTGAAGACAACTCCAGCTGTTGCTCCGGCAGAGATCACAGAACCATCTACAAAGCTGGGCAAGATTTTAACTCTTTCATGACCCAGATGAGACTTGCAGATTAATCTTTTTATCCAGAGAGAGAAAAAGAGAATAATCAACATGAAAAGAGACTTTATAAACTACCAGTGACAGGAAAGAAAAGAAACTTCAGAAAAGGTAGAGAATAAGGAGATGCTTTATAAGCTGAAATATCTTTCTGTTAAAGCTATGGAGATGGACAATAAAGTCCTGAAAGAACTCCTTTAATTCATGATAGAGTATATAGGGAGGAATGGAGTGTTCAAAGTGTAGATTTTGAGTAAAAAGTAGAGTAATTGTGATACAGTGAAGTGCTAGAAGATTTGAAACCTTGGGAGGCAATGAGAAAACTGTTTTTTAGTGGAGTTCACAGAAACAGATAAAGAAGACTTTTGCCTTTGAATAACTCATCCTTAAAATGACATCCCTAAACTCATGGCCCATACACACCTCAGAGTGATGTGAAATGGGAGGAGTGAATTCTGATGATAAGAGTTCTGAGCAGCTAGCATCAGAAAAATAGAAAGCTATAACAGAAATAGCTTTCTTGTGGAAAACTCCATAGATTAGCAGAAGAAAACTTTGTTTCTCTACAATGACTGATGAAAATACTGTAGCAGGATTTGGGACTGTTTTAACCACCAAAGTTCCAAAGTTTTTGTCTCTGTTGTCATGTGAACAAGGGAATGGTGAGTAGTAGGAGATAAAAAGTTTATTAAAGGAAGTTTATTCTGGTGTTCTTATTATTGTAGTTTGTTAATAAACTTTCTTTATTCTTTTTAAGTTTTATGCCTGTTTTGCTCTTGTTCTAATCCATATCTCACAGCAAGAAATAAGTAATCATTTTTAGTTACTGGTTTAAAACCACGACACCTATGTTAGTGGGGTAAAAGCCTCTGTTGAATATGCTTTGGGATAGACCAGGGATCTATAACTTCCTAGGCTTTGGGTTGCTGAACTGTGTAGGGAATGTCCAAGGGCTCTGTAACTGGTGTAAATCCACCTTTTGCTTTGGTTGTGGGAGTGCACTGATACAAATAAGCAGCAGCAGAAAATGGGGACCATAACACTGATAGGGTGAAAAAGTCTTGCTCTGGAACTCCATCTCCTAGAGCAGACAAGATGAAGAATTCTACAGACTCGCTTTCCTGGTCTCCTCTCTGATCTTTGCAGATATAAGATTTCACCTATCTTCTGTCAATTTGTTCAATGTGCTTCATTTGATCCAGGAATGCTGTTATGCAACTGTTGTTTAAGCTGGTAGAGAAATCAAGAGAAAATTCTGAAGGTCTGGACAGAAGACTTCAGGAAGCATTAGAACCGGACTGGATGCAGAGAAATTACCATCTGTAGTCACACTTTTGATAATTTCCTTGTTTTCAGCACTGGCACAGAAACATTTCTTATTAAACTAATGTACCACATGGCTTAAATGTTCCAAATAAACCCATGTCAGAAATGTAATTGGTAGAATTGCTGTAGAAAATACATTTTTTCAAAACAACCCATATTTAATATTTTATAATTGCAGTACTCTTGGAAATCCATCATGTCTGAATTTACTTTCTCTATTATTTTTAGCTGCAAAATTTACTTATCTCTTTCAGTGAATTTTTTCCATTAATGGCATTAACCAGGAAAAAAATAGTTTTGTGCAGGTTTATACAAACTCCTGTCAGGTATGATGAATTCAGCAACAACAAATATTTTTCCCTTTAAAAAGAAGGAGAAGATTTTAAGGGAAGTGGTTGCCAAAATACCTCAGATCTTTCCCACATGAAACTTGAAAATACAGTTTTTCTCACTGAACTGCAGGATTGTAATTTATAGCTTCCACTGTGAAAATAAGAAGAACAGCTTGCCTGCACTTAATCATGAACTATACCAATCTCAAAAAGTGTGTACATGTGTCTGCTTCTTTCCATACCTTGGAACTTTTATGCAGAAACACATTCTCTCCATCAAAACTGGAGAAAGGCTTTTCCCTTTGGAATTTGAAGCTTGGACTAAAGCAACCCTTTGAGCCAAGCAGTTCTGCATTTTTTAATTATTATTTGTTGTTCTTTAGAATAAACAAAAACAAACAAACCAAACTATACAACACAGCAGCGTGCCATCAGGATTAACAGTCAGAACCACCACATCATTACTCTTTCTCCTCCCTTTCATGCTCTGACCTCACCCATCCTCTCGATACTCCCCAGTACTAACAGGTATCACTCAGGCTTGCTGGCTTCTCAGAGATCCATGTGCCATCTGCCAGGATGTGTCAAACCTTTTGTAGGAAATAGCACCTTTCTCCTCCTCCTCTTCCTCCCTGCCCACCCATAAATCCTGACTTTGGCAATGTCCAGGCTGTTCTGTTAAGAGCTACAACATATCCTGTAACTCTACCCAGAGTGCTGCTCCTGTCACCCAAGACATATCTCTGAGAATAGTTGGAATTACAGTTGGAATTACCAAGAGTTTATGTGGGCAAAGGAGTAATGCATGTCAATTCAGCTCAGCGTTGTTGCTGATTCCTATCTCATTAGCTGTCCATTAACTTTAACTTCTCCTTTGTCATTACTTCTGCAAAGCATGTCTCCCCTTGCCCTGACTGTCCTTGTTTATGAATACATTTGCTCAAACACATTAGCATTCCTGCTGCAAAAACAAATTTCATTTTGTAACATTCTGGAAGTACCATTTAATCTCTGATCTCATTGCTGCAGCATTTTGAGGCCGTGGCAGCTCTCTGCAGCAGTGTTTGACTTACTACCTTCTGAGAATTTAATTATCACACTTTTACCACTACCCTTGCTTGAGATGACTGGAATAATCAAGACATGAAAAACTTGAGTATTTTTGTTTACCTGTCTCACTGCCCATGAAGGATTTCATGGGATCATCCTGTACCTCCAGTAGTGGCAGTTAAACAACAGGGAATGATCTTGGGGGGGGTGGGGGGGAATTGATTGATTCCAATGCACAGCGAGTGGATTTGAGAACCACCCACTTTCTTGCACTGGGGCTGCAAAACCTCTTTGGAGAAAGAAAAACTGGAGGAATTGTATGGTGGCTTGCTCATTTTCAGGTCAAGCTGCCTTTCTCCTCATCCACATTATCTTAGCTTGCATCACTAAACTATCACATTTATCAATAAAACATCAATAATATGACATGGGCAAGGGTTATCTGGCCTTTGAGTAAATGTTCAACATAAATAATGGGAATGATATTTTATTTGCATTATTTGCAGAAGGGGACATGGCAAGACAAGGCCTTGGTATTTTCTGTTTCTCTCGTTCTCTGATGGACACTACATACCATATACACATCCTGAAATAGTCAATGCACCAGTGCTCAGAAAATAAAAGCTCACAGGAGGGAGAAGTTTGGCAGTGATGCTTTTGAAAAAGAAATGTGTTTTTATACTGGAACACAAAATAAAAAAAAGAAGAGCAGGGCTTGAAGGCAAAAGAGAGATAGAGTGTTTATGACCTAGTTACTACAAGGTACCTTTCTCTTCTGCTAAGTGCATTGATTTCTTGGTCACACTCTTGTAGTGTAAATAGGGCAGCTGAAGATAGACTTTTTCTCCTCTCAGGTGCAAGCAGGTTTTCACAAAATCAAGAAGAAAGAAAATGCAATTCACATCTAGGCAGTCTACGAGCTTGCCTGTTTGTTTGGATTTTCCCTGCTCTCCTGAAAAAGAAGCTCTTGTACGCCTCTAAGTTTACTAGGATACAGGGACACAAAACTCAGGGCAGTAATTTCCATGGATTGCAGCTTTCTTTTTTGCACTGATATCAGCTTTTTAAAAGCTTATAAATGTGGGAGCCCTAGTATTCCTTATGTCTGGAAGGCAAAAGATTCTTAGCTACTCTTGACACTTTCATATACAGCACACCAACCTGGAGAGAGATGGCTCCTTTATGAAATTCAGCTTTATGAAAGCAGACAGCTGTCAGCTTCTTACCCACAGCACACATGAGGAGCCATGACCCAGCCCCCTCATGCTGCACCAGGGATTATCCCAGCGCTGCTGGCTGCCCTTCATCCTTCCTTGCCATGGAGCAGAATCATGAGGGGCAGCTGGCAAAGACCCCTCTGCTGTTTCTTAAGGCACAGGCAGACTTTCCAAGGTGGGAACTGTGCCCCATCCTTGCCTTGTGGGTCACTTAGCAACCTTAGCCCCACTGCTCAGAGGCCCTTGCACTTTAGAGGGGTGCAGAGGTCCACCATCACCCTCAGGATGGGGCTCAGCCTCCTGCCCACCCTGGGGATTGCCGCAGGCAAGAGCGCATTTGTTATGGTTCTTTGGTTTCAGCTCAAGAGGAAAATGGCCAAGGCATTGGTGGCCATGCCAGCATCCCAGGAGGTGTCCTGGTCCCGTGTCCTCCCAAGCACAGTGCAGATTCTTGGGCCCAAATGACAGCTGGAGAGCTGCTGGCTCCTCACTCCCAGCACAGAGGCAGAGCCCTGATGTTTCTTGCTGAGTCAAGTGTGGTCGTAAGCCTGTGAGGGATCAAGGACTCGGCTGTCTCATGAAGGTGCCATGGCATCACAATGGCTCATGGTAAAGTGAACTGCAACCCCCTCAGTGGAAGTCAGGCAGGAAGTCATGGACATCAATTACCCCAAAAACCCTATGTTTCTCTCCTGTCTGGACTAAAGGAACCTGAGTTTTGGTACTGAAAAAAACAAAAAGGGGAGAGTTTCTCTTTTTTTCTGGTTGTTTTATCTGTTGCCCCACCTTCCTCTTTCTATCTACAACCTTCCCTATCAGTCAGTGACCCTGCCATGGTGAGACTGAAATAAATAGCACTCCAAAATGTTGTCTGAAAGTGGCCGCACTATTGACAAACCAGACTCCCCCTGTAACTGACTGGTGCCTGCACATCCTCCCCTTGAGCACCAAGGATCAGCAGGAACAATTCAAACACTGCACTCGCAATGTGCACTGGGCATTGGCTTGATAAAACAAGAGAGCCATGAGACAGCAGTTTCACTTCCCCTGTGCTTTGCTGCTCCTGCTCATGATATTTAAAGAGCATTATGGGATTCTGTGCACTTAATAACTGCTCCCTCAGAAGGATTTGGTTGCTGAATACAAATAAGAATCTATGTGATTAGGTGTCATGCATTCTGATACATTTTATTACATTTTACTTTTTTTTTTTTTAAGATAAAGGAGAATTCAAGCAGAGAGGAAATGCTTTCTCTGCAAACAGTCTTACTGCCAAGCTCATATCTTACAAATTCTCAGTGTAATGTTTGTCCCTCAAGATGCGTGGCTGATTTTTAAATTGCAAAGAGTTATAGTTCATAGGTTAAGTAATATTTGAGGAAGCCTGCCACAATCATCTCCAGTTATCTCAGGATGAAAAGGCAGATGCCTAGGCATATTCTGGCTACTGAGATGTTGGTAACATTCAATTTCTGTTTACAGCTGGGAGGAGAAAGCTGTCACTCTTTACCTCCTTAGTCTGTTCCATTACCTGACAGCCTTTCTCCACCCAAACTCTTTGCTCCCTCTGTTTCTCCTCCACACTAATCATGCTTCTTATCAAACGCCACCTTTTCTCTAACACTTGCTTGGAGGCTTTTCTTACCTTGTCCACATTATCTCCTTTCCATCCTGCTGAGTTCCCAGGAGACTCCATCTCATGTCCCACTTCTTTGACTTTCTCCACTTCTGCTCTGCACTCTCAGGACCCATTACCACTCTCCTGTTCCTATTCACAATTCTGACTTACTCCTACCCTTATCCACACCTTCCCTCCTGCCCCAGCTGCCCCTCTCCTGCTACCCCCACTCTCTCTTTGCCTCACTGCCTTCCACTTCTCTTCTGGCTGATGCATGAATTGAGGAAATTATTATATTGTTATGGCAGTGTAATGGGTGAAAAATCAAGCATGCATTTCTGCTGCAGAGGATCTGCCTGTGTAGCACACATAATACATCTCAGGCGTGGGTGCTTCATATCCATCAGTGCATCTGCAGTCTGAAATTAGAAGTCTGAAATCTTAATTGTATACTCAGTAATGGGACCAAAATGTTGCCATGGTGAAATAACAGGAGGAAGGATCAACGATAAGACATTGAAAAATGAGATTTTACCATGGCATAATGTCCCACATGAAAAAAAGCTGTCTCCCCCTGTACTGTAGAGTCTACCTGTACTGTCTCTCTTTTTGACCAGATTAAAGGAGATTTTGTTCCCATGTCATCAAATTTGCTTCAGTTGTTGGGTCTGAGATCACTCAGAACAGGAGCTTCTGCAGTGTTTTCCACCAATCTGCAGAGCTTTGTGCCCTGTGATGTTGTGTTCTATCCCACTCCTCCTGACAGCATGCTGGTGACAGGCACAGTGCTGACAGCTACCTTAGGGGCTGGCAGCTGTATCCAGCCCAAATTGCTCTTCTTGTCTGCTGGGACTGGGACTGAAAGTGGTGGGCTGAAATTACAGAAGGGAAAGGGGTTTTTGTTCCTCAAGAAAGACTCTACAGTGTTAGCATTGGTGAAGCAGAGTAATTGCAGGCAGATCCCAAAGAGACCCAGCATGGGAGGGTTTTGGGAAGAGGTCAGACCAACATCTCTCAGAACAGGTTTTGCTGGAGGTCCTGCCCTGAGGCAGGGGATGCTCTGGGTGTCTGTTCTACCAGATCCTGACAGGAGTATTTTCTGTGAATCTGCTTGAGGATTTTCTTGTGGCCATTTCTGTGGATCCACAAAATGTCAAGGAGTTTCCTTCTACTTATTTTTACTTAACTATTCATCTCCCTTTAAAATCTCATGCATTGTAATGTGGCTACGTATATTTTCAAAGGTGCTTAGTTTTAATGACAAAATACTTATTTATAAATCTTGAATCTCATGCAGTTTAATGCCTGGATTCTTTCTATTTTACATCTAATCAAGAAACTGAACATTTTCTGTTGTCTCTTCTGCAAAGCTGGATTTTGCATGGAATCTCAGAAATGTATTAATTTCACTATAACTTCTTTAAATTTTTAATGCTTTTGTCAGCTTATCTGCCTGATAGTTTAATTATTATTTCAATTTTCCCAACAGGCTGCAACAGACTCCATCTTCTGATTATTTCCTGACCTTTCCTTTTGTTCTTTTTTCTAATTCATTCCAGTTAAATTGGGAAGTTTGGGGTTTTTTTCTGAAACTTTGCTTTACATGCAAAAGGACATTGTTATTTTTTTTCCCTTGACCATCTCAGGAAATATTTTCATAGGAATATTGGAAAATATGGTCAAGAAAATAATGGTTTAAAATGGATGCAAAACTAACTGGAAAAATCCTTTGGAAAGTGTAGATGCTTCACTGTCAATATTGGAGGGCATTTCCAGTGGGGTCAGTCCTAAATATGAGTCTGTGAAATATTTTCAGTGATGATCTGGACAATAAAATACACTGTATGCTTATAAAAGCTGAGCATGCTACCAAGCTATCAGGGGTTGTGGGCACCTCAAAGGACATGATCAGAATTCAAAATGATCTTGATAAATTGAAGGACCTGAAATCAATAAGATGAAATTCAATAAAGACAAGTGCAAAGTGATACACTTAGCAAGGAGAAATCAAATGCACAAATACGAAATGAGGAATAACTGGTGAAGCAGCAACTCTGCCAGAAAAGATCCTGGGGGCATTGTATATCATGAGCTGAATATAAATTAGCAACATGATACTGCCTTGAAAATGGCTAATGACATTCCCAAATGTATTAATATATAACTTATTACAGGAAGTGGTTGTTTTCATTTATTTATTTACTTGATATTGATTGGGTCAGTAACAAACCACCGAGTTCTGCTCTGAACAGAGTTTAGTAAAAGAGCAAAATAGCAGAAGAAAGAAACAATAAAGACTAGAAACTGCCGAATGCAACCTATAAAGCAAGACTGAAAAAAATCTATTGTTTCTAGTGAGAACAAAGACCATTTTAAAATATATAAAAAACCCTTTGCAGAAACCACAATAAAATGAATTGTTTTGCCAATTGAAGGAGACAGGAAAAGTTGCTGTTGGCTTAATTTTGCAGAAACAGAGAATCAAACTTGATATTAATAGAAATGAAGGGACAATAGTTCAGCACTGTATTGTAAAACATCCTCATTTGGGTAAGAGGTATTGTTGGAAGCTTTTAAGACTGATTGGAGGATTAACTTCTAGTGCTGGCCTAGGTGTACCTATCTTATTTCACAGTAGGAAAATTAATTGAATAACTTGTCTTTTGTTCTTTAACACAATATGAGGCAGCACTATAGAACTCCACTTTGAATTCTTGCTTTAGAAGTTGTCTCCCTCAGCTATTAATTTCAACAAAAACCCTGGAGATGGGGGATGGAGAGAAAGTGCCCTTTTTGGAATTGCATTGATAAGATGCTGACACAAGGGTCAATTACTTTCTGAGCACATGCTGCAGTACCAGACAAACACAGAATAAAGCCCTAATTCCTAACCCACTGGATCTGCAATTTGAAAGACCAACGAATACAGGTCCATAGAGGTGCAGAAGGACTTCAGGAGACAATATTAATCAGCATTGCAGTGGTACAAACATAGGAGCAGTGTACTTGTCAATTTTTGTAGGTTTGGCAGCCAAGGAAGATGTTGAAGTAGGATCTGAAGGAAAATAACAAAGTACTTTTGCAGAGTAGAGTTTCCCAAGCACCAAAATGGGAAAAAAAAAATTAAAATAATTATTTTATAAAGTGTGAAAGCTGGTGAGAGGTTGGTATTCAGGCCAAAGAAGAGTGATTACTGGTATAGAAGATGGGATGAGATAGATCACAGAAAGAGATATCAAGAAGAAAGCAGATGTTGGTACTCTGGAGGGTTATTGAAAATTTACAAAGACAAGGCTGCTATAGTTAATGTGGCAGGTTGGGAAAACTGGATGAAAAAAATGATTTTGAATGGATGAGAGTTAGAAAGGCTGTTTTAGCTTGAGATGTGAGGTGACAGCTTAGATCCTGGACAAGAATTTCAGTTGCATGGATGGATAAGAAAGGCTGTATCTTTGACAAACTGTGTGGAAGAGTCTTGTATAGTCTTGATGTGAGAACTGAGAGAGACTTCAGGTAACATCCAAGTAACAAGAATAATTGACAGGCAGGATAATGAACTTGTCAAAAGCAAGAGAGAGAGCAGGAATGGAGAGGAGTTAGGAAGATAGATGAGAAATTTTCTCTCAAAGCATATTGTGCTTGGATTGGCAGTGGAAAATCCCATACTGGATGCCAGGAAGACAGGTAAGATCTGGGACAGAGAATCACACTTCTGGGTCGTATGCCCTAAACTCTCTTTCTGCCCATTCATACAAACAAGGCAATTCTTCATCTGCAGGAACATTTCCGGAGGGTATGATGCAGGCAGAAAGTGCAGAGGGATGTCCTACACAGGACCTAGAGGGAAAACAGAACAATTCCCTGGAGAGTAGAGGTAAATTGTAGTAGACATGGGAGAGGACAGGAGCCAGATGAAATCAAGAAGGATGACATAAGGTATATGACACATTAAGTTTGCTACAGCTCAGTACTGTGTTCTAGTAGGTATAGGTAGGTTACAGCTCTCTTCCCAGAAACTGAAGCCCTAACCTGATGGGACCATGAATTTTTTGCCATCCAAACAGAGTAAGTGCATTTCAAGTTCTCTTCTCAAGGCTGGGGGAGGTTTTATAAATCTTTCAAGTGGACATCTGTTACCAAATGCTGTAGTTTATGCACATCTTTCTCAGGTCTGTCCATGGCCTCTTTCATATTTAACTATGCATAAACTCTGTAATGCATTTCTGGTACTCCTCAACTCGCAATGAATGATGCTTGCCTGGAGATGTCAGCTCCTGTACTCTCCAGGACCACCTCACTAGAGAAACCCCTGCCCAGCTCCGAGCCCACTGCTCTGCTGCAGCTGCTGGGGGCTCTGGGACAGGCAAAGCCTCTGTGCTGGAGTCTCAGCAGGGCTTTCTGCCACCACCTGAGCCAACATTGCCCAGGGATTAATGCACCTTGGCTCTGCAAAGTCTTGTGTGACCAGGTGGGAAGGATAGGAAGACATTCACCCAAAATCTCCTTATCCAAGCAGGAAAGGTGATACATGCTGATATGGCAAAAAAGACTGGTTGTGACAAAACCAACAGAGACAACATGGTGAAGTTAAGTACAGGCTGCTTAGGTCATATGACTTTCTTTTAACTGTCTTTATTATTTTCAGAGTGCTACTCAACATTTCCTGAGGAAAAGACTAATATTTGTCATCTGAAGTGTAATGAAATTATCCTGATATATTTATTGCTAGAACAATAAAGATGTACAGTGGGTAACATTTACTTTCAGAGGAAGATCTGGAATTCTTCTCTAAAGTAATAATTCACTTTCTACATTATTAATAGCTACTCCTAATATTTTTTAAGTTTATATGGTTTTTTAATTTGAAAACCTCCTTTTTTCTAAATTTCTCTTGGCAATCTCAGATGTCTCTTGTTATGAGTAATGAAAAATTAAACAGTGTGACGGTAGCAAGAGGACATTTAGATCAGGAAGATGAGCTGAGTCATGGGGAGTGCATGGCCTTTTCCCTCTGTCGTGCTTTCCACAAGGCCTCCCAGCATCACCAGCCCTGGCTCCACTCCATGCAGAGGAACTCAGCATAGCGACAGCTACATGAGAGAATCTCACAAGGTCTCTCTTTTTTATGCTGGGAAAATGCTTCTACTTTTACAGTTTCCTATAGGCTTTAATTTTTAAAAAAATTATCTGATAATGTATACTAAAATGCTGCTATGAATTTTATAAATTGATATCCAAGTAATGAAATGAGAGGACTACTGGAAAGAGAAAGACCTGCCTGTTCCAGCTTAAGAGTCTCTTTTCTAGGTGTAATTTTCTCTATGTCATTGCTTATCATTTGAAGATTATAAAATACCTTTTCTTGACCCTTCTGTAGTGTGCTCTGTTAAACTGAATTTGAGAATTGAGATTACAAATAAGGAATAAGGAGAAAGAGAAAGACTCAATTTCAGCTCCAGTGGACAGGCTTTATTTCCTCTCCTACTTGCTTCTTTTATACACCAGTCTGGCTCCCATGACAGTGGAGATTTATATCTGCAGCCATGGCAGAAGAATTGGCCTAGGCACTGAAGGAGATGAATACTTCAGAAACAATGGACAAATAGTTCAAAACCTCACTGCCATTTTTTCTCCATAGCTAATCCATAGAGGATTTGCACTCCCTTCAAGAACAAATGGCATGGAAATATGCCCAATATATATTCAAGAAATATCAGCCAATATTTGCAACTTCTCAGAAGTTTCTGAGTAAACTGAAAAAAAAAAAGCTTAATGTTCTCAGCCCTGGAAAAATATCACCAGAGCTTTAAGTGCAGAATTAGGCTCACTTCCTCCTTATGTTTTGGGCTAGAACTAATTTAATAGCTTTCTATCAGTGTATGTCTCAGGGGGAAATGTGCACAAGCCTGTCCTTTTTCTCTGTCCACTGCATCCCTGGGGAGCAAACAATGGCAGACTCACTCTGTGTCACTGAATGTTCCTTGTCATGTGGGGACTTCCACCTCTAAAACATTCAGGTTTGCTGAGGTGCCTGTTCTTGCTGCACTTTTACCATTTCTCACTCTGTGGATGCATTTTAAACCTCAGGAGTAAACAGGCTTAAACTACATTAAAGCTATCACTATAGGACCAGAGCCTCATTAAAAATATCTAGCCTTTGAGTCATTTTACATCTGAGACCAGAAAATACATTGATACTGGTTCTGGAGTTTGTAAAAAAACATGCTGAGATGAAGTTATAATTTCTTTTCCTATTAGTCAAATTTCCAGGACTTAGAGTTACAATCTACATAGTCTGTTTTTAACATGATACAAAATTCTCAAGACCATTTAAAAAAAATTTAGTTTTTATAGACAAGAATTTATAAGACTCTTAATGTTATTAATTTTTAAGTAAATTTGTAATTCTATATTACAAGCATTATTGAAAAAAACATCAGTAAGATGTTAAATGCTAAGTCAATGCTGACTGTGCAAAGAAAATTAAAACACAAAAAATAAAAATGAGAAAAAGAAAAATTCATCCCTGAAAATCAGAATGCTGTTGTGGAAGATGTTGCATGTACAAAAACATAGCTGTGTGTTGTTCATATAAAAGGGAGCTGGAGCTTGCAGTGAGATGTGTAGATATATCCTAGATAATACCAACAGTGCTTTACAATGAACTGTTTATCTTGCTATAATGTCTAAACACCATCATATTGCATAAACATCAACAATTCACATAAAAAAGAAGAATCTGGGATCTTTCTTATGATTAGTAAAGGAGATTGCCATCGTTTTTTTCATTAGATGGAGCACAGATTTTACATGTGTATTTTCAGCACTTTTTTCATTTTCATAAATGCACAATTCTTAAAGCATTAAGATCCAACCAGAATCTCTTCCTGAGCCCACTAAGCAAGAAAACAAGGACAGAAAGAGAAATCAGAGAACCTGTGTTGTTACCCTGGCACATTTCTAGCCTGCTCCAGCCTCCTGTTTCCATGGCTATTTGAAGCTGCAAGAGCTACTGCAGTGCCTTGGATCTCCTAAGTGTCTTCAGCTACATAGAAATGAAGTAATAATCTTCCCCTATTTAAACAGGTAAAAAATGTGGTTAGAACTTGAGGAGAGTGCATAAGTCTGTTTCATAAATACTTTCCTGGCCTTGACCCCAGGAACAGGCAAGTAAACCACAAGGCCAGATTTTCTGGTTCAGATCCAGGGGGAAAAATGGATATAGCTTGTAGGAGTCTATTCAGTGACAGATTAAGTATAGAAACCCTTAATTTACTATATGGACTTACTACTTTTAACCAAAATCTAGACCTGATGTTTGTGCACCTAGCCTCTTCTTCACCTGTAGGGCTACAGCCTCAAAATGTGCAAGGAGATTAATGGACACAAAAGGAAATCCCCAAAATTCCCCCAGGAAATAGAATAACTTCAACCATTTGGACAGAAAGGAAAACAGCCCTCATTTTGATGGGGCAGCAAGGAGAGAACAGCAGATTAACTTTCCTTCTGGGAGAAACACACCCCAATTTCTGACTCCTCACCTCAAGGGACTTGATCTCCATGCTCAAATGTCACCCAGGCGCTGGCAGGGACTTCTCTCTCTTTGCTGCCACTGTCGGCTCTGGCCTCACTGTCCCAGGGCTGCCTCCCTGTGTGGAAAGAGCCACTTCACTGAGGCTCTGCCCTCTGCACACCTCCCTCAGGGAGCACTTGTGGCAGTACAGCAACAAAAACAGCACCTCATGCAGCCTGGGGGAGCTGAGCTGGCTCAAGCAGACCATCATGCTTGATGTGAGCTGGCCAGGGAAAGCTCTCTCTGATTTGGCCTGAATAACAAATGGTGAGCTGCCCAAGCTGAACAAGCAAGGAAATGTAAGTGAAAAACAAAACAAGCCACCTTTTTAGCAGTATGATTTACTTTGGGCATTCTAGAGCTTGGCACCTATTCCAGATGCTTTTTCAGAAATATTTCCTTCTTGTTTGTAAGTGGTCTGAAGACAATTGCCAGACTTAGGGAAGTGTTTATTCCTCTCAACAGAAACACCTGCCCTGTGAGACTTTACCTCTGAGCTAGCTGGCTGAACTTTTTTATGGTCTATGGAGAGTGACAGCCATGCTGCAGGTCTCATCCCTCTTACCCAAAGCAGGGGATCTGAAATGCATTGGTTGGACCCTGCAGGAGAATTGCCCATTTTTTCCCACTGACGGTAATAGGAGGCATACACAGTGAGGTCAGGTTAGTGGCCTGCAATGTAGACATCTCTGTTTATACAGATCAACCCTCCATCAAGAAAAACGCTGACTTTTTCTGTTATAACAAATTTGATTCCTCTATCCCATCTCTCTTGACAAACAAAACACCTTGTCAAAGGAAAGGTTAAGATAGAAGCTAAAAACACAGGTGGAAATTTGGTGTAAGGATTAATTTGACTGTAAGATAGTGGCATAAAATTACTGCTTGCAGCATAGCACTAAACAATATTTTTCATACATTTCTGAAATATTCTACTGATTTTGCTGATGACTACCATGGATTTTGGCTAGCTTTTCCATTTCATAGTTGTGACTCCTTGACTTTTTTACATTCTACCATTGCTCAGATATTAATGCAACCTTAGTGGCAGCGTTCAGGAGCCCAGATGAGATGCCAAAGGTTAGTAATGACTTTTGAACAAACACTGCTGAAGTGGCAGTGTGTACTTGAAAAGGTACAATTTCTCCCAGCAGTCCAATATTGTATTTTAACTTTGTATGCAGAAAACCTGTGGGTGTAGTTTTATTCTTTAACAGCGTGCAACAGAGCAGGGCCATTTTGCACGCTTGTGGGAAAGTGTTACTTCAACCTAATTGACTCTTTCTGGTGCATCAAAGTTATTTATCCAGAAATACTACAGTGGAGGGTCAAATTGCTTTCAATAAAAGAATCCAATTACTTGAGATCTTTTACAGGATGAAGACTTAGCATTCTGGCAGTAACTCCCCTCCATTGTTAAGGCTAAAATGATGCTGTACTGAACAAAATCTCCTTTGCTCTTACTTTCTTTTTGGTTGTTGAGTTTGTAGGGCAAGAGAGGAGGGCTGTTCACCAAAGGAGTAGGAAAAAGAAAGTTATGAAAGTTATTCAAAATTGGTCTGTTTAGCTGTATATGGATTATGTTCCAATCAGATGAACTGAGAAATGAAAACTACACAAGTACTGAATTTATTTTGAAAGAATTGAGTTCATATTGAGTGTTGTCTTGACATTTACAAGCTAAGCTGGAAGGTTGAGTCTGTGATACCCTTACTGTAATTAATTCTGCTTTTAGAAATCCATAGGAAAGCAGATCAGGTATTACACGTCCATAGAAAATAAAAAAAAATTAGGACTTAGCTCTAAACCAGGGAGAAAAAAAAAGAGGAGTGAAAAGTTTCACAGACAAATCAAAATAATGTCAATTCCAGATATATGGTGACACAAGTCATCAATCAATTTTCTTGTAAATAAGGAGGAGATACTGATTACAAACCAACTTCTCTTCCATGGTAGGACAGGCTTTTTGGTTGGAAGAAAAACAGTATTTACATTTTGATTTGCACTGCCCTTTTGGCTCTATCAAATGATAGTTTTGTAACCAAGCTTGGGAAACTTCTTGGCAATGGAAACACAATAAACATCAAAACTGAATGGAAAACAACAATGTAGAAATAGCTGCTGGCAGTCATCTCAAACCAGAGGGTGTTTGGAGAGGGGCTCAGTCCTGCCTGGAGTGTGCACAGAATTTGTGTGCAGGAGGAGGGACTCACACCCCCTGGTTCTGCACCATGGAGTCAAGAGGGAGCTCTGAGCAGCTGATGAACAGAAACAGAGACCTGTGTGTGGGATGGTGCAGCACAGGAGCACCAGGAACAGGGTACATCAATAAACTTTCACCTGCTTCCCTGAGGCCTCAACATTTCTGCTTAGCCGTGGACACGATCTCTCTCTCTCCAAGTTGTCTTGCTCAGAAATATGACTAACTCTGCAGGTTCATTAGTGTCTTCTGAAAGGAAAACCCTGAAAACCACCAGTTTTATAGTTACAATAGGATACCTATAGCCCCTTCTTCATTTCCTACACAAGATCTGAAGACACTTGGGTTTTTAATTCATTGGAGTGTAGATTTAACCATTCATATTCATATTGTGGATAGTTTTCTCTCCCTAAACCATTTCCATAATTTCCATAATTTCCTAATAAAACTTAGAAATGGCTAACAACTGATCAAGCACTATCAAAGTCCTAATCTGAAATTTATGAGTATTTGGAAGACATTGTGAAGTACAGTGGAAAAAGCTGTGCCCTTCCTGGAAATCATTTCTAACTGAGGCAACAGTGAAGTTTTCCTTTGTTATCAGCAGTTATGCTGCAAACAACCAGAACTGTTTTCAAGTTGCAAGCAGTGAACAATCACATCTTTCTAAAAATTTTCTGGTGTTTTTTAATTAGGAAGAGACACACAGCTACTAATTGCCTCTTTTTTTATATTGTTCATGCATCGCTAGTAACAAATTAATGTTGCTTCCAAGTATTTTAAGTTTGTATAGAAATACAAAAATTCTGTATTTTGTGGAAATGACGGGGTATCAGAATTATTTTTTCTCATAAATATGAAAAGTAGAGTTTTCATGAACAGCAGTGGAAAAAGAAATGAGATTTCAATGCAAGAGTAGAAGATTGAATGTAGGTCTCTGATAAACCTGCTTGAAACATCCACTGATATTGTCAGGATATCAGCTGTTTTCAGAGGAAATTTTATTCTCAAACTATAAAATTTCATAATAGATACATATTTGTAAAGGTTTTCATTTCAACAAACCAGAATATTGTTGCATAGTTCAAGAAGTAATGGTCACAAACTAAACCACAAGAAATTCCACATCAATATGAGGAAGAACTTCTCTACACTGAGGGTGGCAGAGCACTGGAACAGCTGCCCAGGGAGGGAGTGGAGTCTCCCTGGACACATCCAAAGCCCATCTGACCCACCTGTGTCACCTGCTCCAGGTGACCCTGCCTTGGCAGGGGTTTGGACCAGATGATCTCCAGAGGTCCATTCCAGCCCTAAATATTATGTGATTCTGTAATTTTGTTATTTTTAAGAAAAGAAATTGAACAGCATTCCTAAGCCTTTCTAAGGTTGGGACACCTACACTCAGCAGTTGTTAATTTATAGCACTTTCTATTTTGAAAATAGTCTGCAGAATGCACGTTGCATGTCCCTGTTTTGTTTCTTTATGCCAATTATAACTCACATTACAATAATGTAGATTACATTCTCTTTGGTCCTCAATCATAATTTTCCTTCCTAATTATAGCTTGATTATAAATCCATATAGTGCATGTCCTTTTTATTTTCCATAAATGTTATTATTCTAAGTTCATTTTAGAACCATACTCTTTTTGATCACTTGATGGTAATATTCTGGGCTAAACTGACTCCTGATATAACTCCTTTGACCTCTTTGTTGTTACTCAAGAAGTGTCCATGAGGCCTCTTCTTGTTTTATCAGCTATTTGTGTGATTATAAAAATTATGAACATAAATGCAGTTAGATTTTTTTCCCAATAGTGATGCAGGCTTCCCCTTCAGCTTTGTATTGCAAGAATTCCCATGGGCTGATCCCCCTGTGTTAGCAATCCAAACTATGAGCCAGGAATCCTCCAGCTGCTCATCCCATGAGCTGATGATGACACGAGCAGATGTGTGTCTTTTCTTGGGCTCTTTGTAACCTGATGCGTTTCCTTCCTCTCATTCCATAAGCAGCAGACAGCACATTTTAATTGCTTTATACCCTTCATAATTTGTGCTCCCAGGGTGTGTGGAGGTCAGTGCAGAAGACAGCCAGCACTAATACAGAGTGCAGTATCTTCGTGAGGGGAATTCTTCTGGGCAGAGTGCTGGCCCCATCAGAAGGGCAGCAGGGTTTTTGTGCTTCTCCCTAGCTCACAATGCACTGGATCCTAATGAACATCTCACAGCATTGTGGGTCGTGCCATGTGTCTGCTTGGGTCAAGGACAGTCCTCAGCCCTCTGAGTGTGAGCACGGCTCATGTGGCAGGTAGATGGGAGAGCTGTTTATTCATTATCACTGCCTTGGGTGGTATTTATGACCAGGTCTTTGTTCTTTTGTGGGCATAATGCTGTGCCACACTCCAGATGAACTGAGTCCTTTGGTAAAGCACTCAGGAATCTAAACAGAGCTGTCCAAAATGGGTTTAGTGGTTTTTGAGGGATCTTTTTCATATTCCAAACAAGCCAAGTTCACCAAAATGTAAGTGTTCTGTAGGAGCGCTATAAATGAAAAAAATTCCCATTGCTATTTGGGAATAAATGTAGACATGTGGTGACTATGCAAATGCTTGGAGCTAGGGAATAGCTGTTTGAGAGACACAGTAAATAAATGACAATTTGAAATTCTCTGCTTTATTTTAAATAAGGTCAAATTCAGTTACAGATCTACACATCTAGGCATAGACCTGCGTTATCATAAAAGCGTAGGAGCATAGAGAACATTTTGTGCATTTTCATCTGTGTCTTTTTAATTGAAAGATGGATAGAAGTGAAACCAATAAAGAATAAAAGCGATATTTTATTACAGTTAGCCTTTGATATTGAATAAGCTAATGTCATCATCTCTTTCAGTATTATTATGGTGTTTGAGCTCACAGTCTGTTACCAGGAGTGTGCTTGGAAGGTGTTGTAAAACTGGATGTTCTTTTCTTACTTTCTTGAGATTGTAAACACTTTTTGTAAAACAGATTAGCATTGTACAGCCTTTATTTTTGTTCACTTCTCTGCAAAGGATTTGACCCATTCCAGAAATATAAAATGCACTTGTTTTGATCAAAATAAGATTGTATATTGTATTCTTCAACAAGGAGAGGACTCCCAACCACACCACATACAGATGAAACCAAACTTCAGTTTTACACAAACTCTTTGAAAGGGGTAGACCAAGGCTTTGTTGCTGTAAGGGCTGAGGGCATTCTCCCAGGTTGTTTGTAACACAGAAAACAGACACACAAGTGTCTTTTAATATTCTTTAATATTATTTTATGTACTCCTCTGTTGAGTACTCATAAATCATCTCATTTAACCTGGAGCATCTTTTCTCAGACTTGAATCAAAATGTCACCCTGCTTCTAAAATCTCTGAGCTTAATGGCCATGAAACCAACCTTTGTTTTGCCACCTGTCACTCTCCTGTAGACAACATTTCCACTGTGATGACCATATCACCTCATTCCTGACTAAACACCTCTCTCATTCTGTCATAAATCCACCAATTTCCTAACTTTGGCTTGTTTTTTTTCCTGATGAAGTTCTGGCTGTTTTACACCATGTCAAAACAGAAATGCATGGGGCCCTCTCAATCAGCTCCCATTTTGATTACTGTAATTCACCCTTCTGCAGTTCCCTAGACACTCACCTCCCCATCCCATACAGATTGCTTCATCCAAAACCAATTTGACTGTTTCCATCTCATGTCTCAGCCCTCAAGTTTCAAGAACATCTTCAAACCAAATTTTAACCACTTTTCCTTGCATCTACACATCTTTGCCTAACTATGGCTGAAGAAAGAATTTCAGCCCTCCTATAAGTAGCCATCTCTAGGTAATTGACTACAGCCAGGCTGGGATTCTGCTTGGGTTAAAAGCACAGTCATGTTACATTTATTTTTAAGTATCACCCTGATAACACAACTTACAGAGTTCACAGGGGGTTGTGTCCAGCTGCATTCTGTTCCTGTGCTCACGTAGTTTTACACTACTGCTGCCTTTCTCAGTTAGGTATGCCTTGACAGAGCCATTTATTCATCTGAGTGACTCAAGCAGACATGGGCCAAGAAACAACTTTAAATACTTCTATTATAGTGCAGGATGAGTAATAGAACATAGTTTATGCTTAATTTGTCAGTCACATTTCTGGAAATCCAGTCTGTTCCAGAAAGTAAGAGGTGAATCCAGCTGCAACAGGTGGAGCTTCATTTTACAAGCCAGCAACTGGCATAACAAGAAGGATTTGGGAGGTGCAAATGCCATCATAGAGAAGTGTCACATAAGTTCTTCTGCACTGCTAACGAATGTTCACCTTTTGTTCAAAGTGATTTTATTGAATTTCCATGAGTGAGGAACTAAAGCAAACTTTCCCCCAAGGAGTAACAATTCAATGTGCTTCATAAAACAAAGTGTAAAGCCTGAAATAAAAATATTATACTCTCTTCCTGTGAGATACATAAAATACTCCTCAAAGGAATACTATCTCATCTATGCATGCATCTATTTCCTCTGGAGAAGGTGTTTCCCTCTTTTAGTCTCTGTTATGCAGATTTGTTGTGTAATCGAACCAGCTTTCTTCCAAGTGCTTTTTTAAAGGAAGCATTTTCTGTGGCGTTTTTTGGCCAGCCATGCACATTAGGGTTGCAAGAATATCTTCTGCATTTTGTAAGGGAAATTAGAATTATATTATATTTATATTTGTGTGTGAGAGAGAGAGAGAAGAAAGAAAAAGAAAGAAAGAAAGAAAGAAAGAAAGAAAGAAAGAAAGAAAGAAAGAAAGAAAGAAAGAAAGAAAGAAAGAAAGAAAGAAAGAAAG
>NC_031768.1:14438159-14458863 GCF_001522545.3 Parus major
AAGAAAGAAAGAAAGAAAGAAAGAAAGAAAGAAAGAAAGAAAGAAAGAAAGAAAGAAAGAAAGAAAGAAAGAAAGAAAGAAAGAAAGAAAAGAAACTTGAGGCATTAGACTGAAATAGATGAAAATAGATGAAAATAGATGCAGATTGTTAAATGAAAATATTTATTTTTGCAAGACAATCAAGCTAAGGGACAACACCTCCTTGAAGACCATAACCTTCTATCAAGCAAGAATTTTATTTTCATCAGCTTGTGACACCCAGCACCCTGGGAAATATCATACATATGTATGTTTTGATGTTTTCTGACCCTGCCTTCTTTAGTACTTAAGACTCATCTTCACGTAAAACAATTGCAAAGTTCGTGGATGGTTATGGAAATATGAAGAGCAAAAGCTGATGACCAAAGTTCTCTTTCTATGCAACTGTCCCTTTTAATCAGAAGCAGAGCATGAGATATTTGTATGAAAAGTACTTACATAACTGTTTTTTAAATAGTCTATTTTCCAAACATATTTATGAGACACCAGCAGGTCCTAAAACGCCCTCTCCAGTGTCTGGGCTGGCATATTCTTGCTATGAATAATAGTCACTGGTCATCACTTTTGGTGTAGCTTGAGTGCTAATTAAAAATGCTTCAGCTCTAGAGATTGGGAGAGAGACAAGCTTTTAAAATTATTATTTTAAATTTATTATTTCATTTCTTTAAAATAAGGTATGTTAGCTAATAGCTGCTCTAGTGTAGAGATGTAAAAGCAGGCTTGCTTTCTGTAGAGCTTTGTTTTCATGCAACAGAACAGCCCAGCAGAGGTGTTGCAATAGGAGGGGCCCACAGCATTTGGGTTTCTCATACCCACTCCACTAATAGACAGCTGAGAAAGTCACTCCCACTGCTCGTGTGGTATTGACATTTAGTTTTCTTCTAACAATGATCTGAAGTAATTAAAGGCCTCCTTTTTTTTTTTTTCCCTTGGAAAAACTTGAAGTTCTTATATACATGAAGGATGTCTATCAAAACTGTGAATATTACAATACAGACTGGATTTTGATTAATATGTTATAAACAAACAATCATCAGTAATTCCAGCACTCTAACAAAGTGCTGCAAATTTCTTTTCCTAAGAGAAGCTGGCAGTTGACAGTACCTGGGATGGAAGAGTTCATCTTTTCCAATTCATTTCCCAAAACACAGCTTACTTGCAGCAATTCTTTTGGTTTACATAAACTTGTGACCATTGTTATCCAAGTTGTAGATTTCCTTTGCTATTCTCTTACTTGAGGGTAATTTTAGCTACAATTTTGTACTAGAGTAGTTTAGGCAACCTAAAAGAGAGAGTTTCTGAGTAATATATACAATTTCTCTCTACTTAGGTTCTCAAATCCCTTGCATTGCATTTATCTTCTATATCAACAGCTGCACTTAGGAGACAGTTACGCATTTCTAATCTGTCAGCTATGGACATGCAAATTTTCCACTTCCATGTTCCCTTAGAAATCTAATTTAAAAGCATAAAATAATATTCCCATAATCTGTAACTGTTTTCAAAAGGTATCTGTTTCCTCATACAGCTGATACCACAGCTTTCAAGCACCTATCAAAATATGAAAACAAAGCAAAAAAACATTTAATATGTACTTTGCATCTCTAGCCCATCACTCCCTCTCCATCTCCTGGCTACCCATCCAACTACCCAGATGGGGAAATTCAGTATATGACTTTAACAGATTTTAAATTGAAAATAATTTTCATGAGGAAGGGGTTTCTAAGCTGTATTTCTTACTTATAAGAAATTACTTACTTATAAGAAATACACTGTATTTCTTAGCATAAGCAAGGCACAAAAGCTTTGGACTGGAATACTTGGTGGAATCTCTCTATAGACATTCCCCCCCAAATAATTATTGCATAAGGACAACAATTTTAATGTCCTTCCTTCAAATATTTATCTTTAGTTGTAGATGCCATTTTTTTAAGGAGGTATTCCACATAACCCAAATTTGGTTACTGTATTTCCTTCAAAGAAGAGGGCGATTTTGCATAAGAACTGTATCATAAAATCACAGAATCTCTGAATCACAGGATAGTTGAGGTTGTAAGGAAGCACTGAAAAGAATCTCTTCCAATCCCTGTGCTCAAGCAGGAGCACCCACAACCAGTTTCCCAAGACCATGGCCAGATGACTTTTGAATATCTGCAAGGATGAGGACCCCACAGCCTCCCTGGACAGCCTGTGCCAAGCTCAGTCCTGCTCACAGTGGCAGGGTTTTCTGATGTGCAGACAGAGCCTCCTGTGTTTCAGTGTGTGCCAGGGCTCTGTCCTGTTCGGGGACACCACAGCAAAGAGCTTTGCTCCATCTTCTTTGCACCCTCCCTCCAGGCACTTACCCATATAGATGAGACACCCCCTGAGCCTCCTCTGGGCCAAACTCAGCCTTTTGCAGTAGAAGAGATGCACCATCATCATCTTTGTGTCCCTTCACGAGATGCTGTCCAGCATATCCATTTCTCTTTTGCACTGGAAAGCCCAGAGCTGGGACTCAGCACTCCAGGTGTGGCCTCACCAGCACTGAGCAGAGCAGAGGAAACCCTTCCCTCAACCTGAGGGCAACACCTTGAGAACACAGCACAACCTATTGCTGCTGGCCAGAATGCTACAAAAATGTATTTGGTAAGTGACATCTTTGTGAGCCTTCATCAAATCTGATAGCACAGTTGCCTAACCATACACTCTTTTCCTCTTGAGTGCTGTTGACTCTGATTTTGCACACAGAAGTGAAGTGACTTAGCAAACATTTATGAGTTTTGTGAACAAAAAACATAAGCACATGTGAATGAGACGTAGCATTGAGCTGTCTTCATACAACACAGAATAAGGTCTGAGTAATCCATTCATAGAAGAAATTATATTAGCTGAGGCTCAAATTTTAAGGACACAATCATTTTATAAAACTGTATTTGGCTTTAAGAGACAAACACAGGACAAGGATCTAACTAAAAAAAAAAAAATCATGTTAAGAGGAAAAATCCTTTTAGCCAAAAGAATAAAATCCTTATTTTTTTGTTATTCATTTTTCCATTTCCAGAATATGGGAAAGAAGAGTTTGCAATAATGAGATTTATAGATGTTAAACTAGTTGGGGTTTTTCCCCTTTTGTACAGCTACTAGTGCAAGATGACACCTCATCCACTGCCAGAAATCTTACTTGTACAACTTACACGTACCTGTGGACTCTCATGGGAAATGACAGGATCCTGGATGTACCACATGGTCATCAATAATTATGATTCATTGAGGTAACCAACCAAGAAAGAGTTAAAATCGACCTTGGGGCATAATACATGTGGTGTTTCCAGTGGAAACAGGAAAATATCAAGACTGCACTAAAAGGTAGAGCTCTCCTTTAGGAATCCATATCAAATTCTGTCCGGTTGAGCCCCAGAAAAAGTTGCAGATATCCAACACTGCTAGTATGTTCAGGAGTATGGAAAATCAGGACAATATGACAGAAATACCTCCTTTTTTTATGGGAGAAAAATGACTGTGGAGAGGGCATGTAATTGGTGTTTATAAATAAGTGTGGCAGAAGAGACAGGGGCCCTGCAGGAATGAAAAAGAAAGCTGTAAAACAAACACACACACAAAAAAAGTAGAGAATAACTTTTGAGGATTGGCACAAGAACAAATCACTGGAAATCAGCAACAGGACTCTAATCACAAAGGTACAGGAGCAACATTCCAGTGATAGCAGAAGAACTACTTCTGTTTCTGCATGTAACTTCTCAAGTGCATGAAAGGGTCAAAATAGTTCTCCATAAGAGCAAATGATCCAGGAAGTCTCTTGCAGGTCAGTAACACCATGGCTACACCTCAATTCCAGAACTGCCCTGGATGAGGAACAGCATACAGGCTGAAACAGCTCAAGAAGTGCTAAATGAAGTATATCTGTGGCAATACAGTTTCCTCCTAAGCTGCTTGCAGTTCCATTCTTAGCATGAACAGGTTTTTTTTATTCCTGGGCTGCAAGTGTTTCAACTAGCTGGATAGCTGCTAACTATCTCTAAGTGCCAGCAGCAGCTCAGCTTAACCAGAGTGAGCAAATGGGTGTCAGTGCTAGCAGCCAGTAATTCCAGCCAATTCCCACCGCCTTGCCTTGGAGACAAGCAGCTGCCAGCAAAAAGGGGGAACAGGCACGAGCCAAAAGTGGGTTACAATTCCAAAGTGCTTGAGAAGTGCCACTCTGGGAAGAATTGAAACAAGATGCTACCTTATCCTCACCACTTCAATGCTCAGTCATATAAAACCCATACCTGACACTCTGAGCAAACTGAGGGATAAATCAGCTTTCCTCCCTCCTTAACAGAGTGTTTGTGTATCAGCACTGCTAACAGTAATGACCCTGCTTAAATCAAGGTGAGCAAGAAAAGAAGAACTTATTTTCTGTGCTCAGTACCTTTACAAGCTGCATTATAGCTCCAAACACTTCATTCAAAGATACAGCAATAAATGGTGACCTATGTGACGCCCATACTTTTTCTCCTCTTATTTGTCAGCACTTTGTAAAGGCAGAATTTTTTTTAATATTTTTTATGTTCTTCACACTCTGCACAATGGCTGATTTCACTGTCAAGCCACACCTAGACTGGCATATATCTGTGTATGATTTAACCATAGGTTTATTGGAGCGATTATTGTCACTATCATTTATTTTCCTTGAATATGTATCATCTCACACAGAGCTCTACTATTACCCCTGATATGAGCTCATCCAGAGGGGTCACTTTAAAGACTAATTCAGAATATCACATCATATTTCATCTGATGGCACAAGACTGATTTACAATTTTGCAGAAGAGTTATTTTGCCTGTTCCATAGCATGGCTAATAGCTGAGGTCCATAAAGAGTGCAATCAGGACATCAAGTTTTATATCTGGCTCCCTTTATTGATGGGTTTCTTCTGTATTACATGTGCCCTTTTACAGAATTATCTCTTCATTTCTAGTGAGTTAATTCACCCCATTTTTGTCGTTACAGTTACTACTGGATCTTTCATATGTTTAATAAAGAGTGGTGTAATTTTTCCAAATACTAAATTTCCCTTATTTCCATAAATGTGAAAATCTTAAATATGTATTTTCTGTACATTAAACTAAAGTAAATAAATGAGATTTGACAAGATGGAGATGACAGTCTTAAGCCATGCCATCTGGGAACAGTGGGATTTGTTTACAGTTTCATTTCTCACTCCAAATCCTACCGTGTCCCAGCATGTAAAGATCTGTTAAGGAACAGTGCCATCAGCTAAAATATGTTGGATACCCTTGAGTGGCCAGCAGAACAGGACAGAGGGCTATGGCAGTGTTGAAAAAACTAGCAATTAGTTTACAAGCTTTCAGAGAGCCCAGATCTGGAATTGCCACAAATTGCATTGATTCTGCATCCTTTTAATGTGGCAGCAATGTCAAATGTACAGTGGCACAATTTTTGTTTCAAAATTAAAAACTTCAGAAAAAGTCAAAACTACTGGCAGTCCTGTAGTGAAAAAGGGTTTGACTTCTGTTTAGAGTCTTCTTTGTAAAGGAAGAAGAGATTATGCATAAGAAGGAAAAGCACAGGGAAGAAAAAGCAGACACAATGATACATGAGGAAGAGGTCAAGCTCTGGTGGTTCCTGCTGCTGGACAAATCATTTGATTTCACTGTGTACAGCAGAGGTGATAATGTTTCCTGGAGTGGAAACAGCTTTTTAAAGGAGGTGCTCTCTTTTTTCTTCTCATACACATGAAGCCTAGCAACAAAGGGCCATGACCTTGGTGGAGGCACCTACACACTTCTAGATGGAGGTAGTATTTGCATGGAATTTGCTTTGAAAGGAAATCATATCCTTTTAGCTTTATACCTGTCATACTGCTCTTTTCTGAGCAATACTAAAGGCCTGAATTTTCTTTGAGTCCTTGAAAAGCCTCTCATTTAGTTATTTAATTTATATAATGCTTATGATCTTGGCAGTTGGATGCTTTGCAGGAAAGAAAGAATTTAACATTACATAAGCCACCCACAACAGGTAACAGAAGCTAAATTACTGCTGTTGATGCTATTGAAAACCTTGACAGTCAAATTAACAAAACAAAAAACAAATCCATCAAAAGCTAAACACAATACATCAAATTTGCTTTATACACTCCAAGCCACAAAACTTGGTTGGATGCAAGTGACAAACTGGAAAATACTACTGGAAAAAGCCCTGCACTTATCCTGCTTGTTCCTAGGGCTAGGCTGCCTGGTGGAGATTCCTCACAGACAGGCAGCAGAGGTAACAATACAGAACTCCCTCACAATTTTCTTGGCTATTTACTGTTAAACAATGTAAGCATTGTTTAACAATGTTGTGATGTTGGTACCACTCATCATAGAAGAAGGGGCTTAGGGTCAGTGCCCCCAGAAAAATGGACACAAGTCATAGGGAGTCATCAGCCTGCACTAAGTCAGGCTGCTGTTTCCCTCATCACAAGATGTGTGCCCTCTCTAATCAGTTTTGCATGGACCATGTGGCTCTATAGTTCCTGAATGCTGCTTTTATGTAATTAGAAAAGAATAAGGATGTTCAGCTCTCTTGTGTGTACAGAGAACAGTATGTTAACTGATTTAACTAGGCTTGCATTCAGAACTCTTTAGGAAAAGAAAATCTTGCTTTGAGAGGCAATGTGATCCTACAAATTAACACTGGGATGAGAAGCAATGCATTCTACAGACTGTTACTGAAATGTCATACCTGGCCCACATTGGGAAAATCATGAGCCTCAGCAAGATGCAACCTACCACCCCACCTCAAACACTTCCCCCTCCCAATTAGTCAGCCATGAGGATTGGCCTGATCTTCAGAGGTGTTGAGCACCTGCAATTCATTCTGACTTCTGCATCTAAAAAACAAATTCTGTGGGAGGTGTGAATGACTATTATCTCTGAAAACCAAGCTATTTGGGTAAAAATTTCATGCTCTTTTTTTAAGGTTCTGGCTGCATTATGCCTTGGTTTTCCCATTTCAGACATAATAACAGTTTTACCAGCTTCATACGAGCATACTGTTTGTTACTTAGGAAAACGCTAAATAGATGCTGGATGTGATTATGTTCTCACTGCTTCTGCAATGAACATGTTTCTGACAGCTGCTGGTTCCAGAAGGCACTGGGTGAGTTTGGCTTCACAGTCTGCTCTGGGGGCAGAGATTCCCAGCCTGAAACCAGGTGCCACTCTCAGCTGGCAGAGCCACACTGTGGCCAAAGGACTGTGGAGCACTACCGCAAGCAAAGAGCTGCCTATGAAACATTTACATTTCTGTGCATGCCAAACCCAAATAACACAGGCAGGGATCACAGAAGCACAGAAGTCCAGCAGTAATTCCATAAATAATTCAGTTTAGGAGTCCAATCTGCATGACAGCCATGGAGCTGAAATGCAAGGATATCATGGATACAGAGATATAACAATATTTTTGTGTGTGAGTATTGCAGAAGTAGTATAGCCATGATGGTGTAAGAGCAGAACTATACCAAAGTCTGTGGGGAAAAGTGAAATGTTTCGTAGACTAGTGCATAAAAGCTGGAATCAACAAAGAAGTGATTAGACACACAGCCCCCCTTCAGGTCTGAAATAGAAACAGCAGCTGTGGAAGATGAAATTAACCCATCAGGCTGTCTGGAAAAAAAAAAAGTGATTAGTACCTGCAGAGACTAAAAGCTTATTCAATATTCTGGACAACAGTGAAAAATATATTTGTCCCTCTTCAAGATTGTGTTGGAGTGGAATGTGTTAAATGAAAACAGGTTTCAAAAGAGATTTTAATCTCTTAGTATTTTGTAAGAGAGATGATTTCTAGTACCTGTTCTCCTGTTTTGGTGTTTCATTGTGTGTCTGTGAATAACACCAAAAATCTCAGGGATGATGTGTGTGCACTGAGAGAAATATCCCCCACTGGAAGATGGAAGTGTCTGTCCTTCATTGAATACATGAGCTCATCCTGGTGCATCACAGTTGTTTAGTCTTGGTTATTGTGTCTGGAATGGAATGTGGCACAGTGGATGGGCTACAGAAAGTCCTTGTAAAGAAAGGATCCAAAGATGATTGTGGTTGAGAGATGTCTTGTCAAACTCAGTGTTTGCTGCTCAAATACAGTGGTACCTGCTGAGTATTTGTTCCTGAAGCTGAAGTTAGTGAGGCTGCAGCTATATGAAAGGAAGAAGTTCTGCTTCTGATATTTCTTTTGACTTAGGACCTCATAAATTGTTCATTATATTGGTCCCAAATTATGCTGGTAACAATAGTCCTTGACACTATTTTAATTTATTTTAAGTCACAGATGCCTACCACCTGCCCAAGCAGTACTTCTGTCCAGGAAAGAACTTCTAAATAAGGTGATCTCCATGAGTGATCTTTTTGCAGAAAATGAGGTAGGGTTTCAAAAGCTGAGCAGCAGCTGATTTTCTTCAGACATATTTATCCATAAGTGTCTTACCACAACTGGAAAATTGCAGTTTGATACTGATCATTATCTAAGATGAATTCAGTAGAGTTATATTCAAGAGAGTTTGATGGAGGGACAATTGTTATTGAATTAAATAAAGATCAGTAATGAAATCAGATGTTTTCAGTGCACATGATAAAGCTGTCATAGATGAGATAGAGCACAGCCTTAGTGACAAAAATATTTGGATCTCTTTTTATTTTCCTTTACATTTTCACTAATTTTTTTTGAGGTAGATCATGATAAGTCAAAATGGAATAAAGTTATTTTTATGCTTATACTGTGTCCATTTCTGGAAAAAAAAATGATAGAAATGAAGGTGCATGAGGTGAGGATGGACTAGATGACATTTGTTTCATATGGGCTGGAGCACTGTGAGTTGATATCCATCTTGGGGCCATGCTGAGGACAAAGCAGGGAGTGCAACATGTGGACAGGCTGGGAATATTCCTGGTGGACATGACAGTAGTATAGAGGGTAGGAAGTTATATTCATTAATTGGTCAACTGGAGAGAAAACATTATTTTCTGCACAGTCTCCTTGAATCCATTAGTCATAGTGTTATCTAATTGCATGTTAGCACTACTTGTGATTTAGGACAGTCTTTCTTTCTGAGACAGGAAAAAATTGTAATGATAGCTGGCTTGTTATTTCTCTTCTGGCTTTTTTCCATAAATAGTTGATAGAGCAGTCAGGGATGGGATTTTGTCTTGAGACTTCAATATGTTTCCTTGCCTTCTTGAAATTGCCATATGAGGATGGGTACTAGACTTAATTTCTGTCTTGTTACAAAAATAAGAAGAAAAAAGTCAACAAAGTAATTCTAATTCCCCATACACCAGCATTTTATGTGGTTGCTCCTCTAAGGAGACGTTTTGGCTTTCAGAGCAGACAGTTCACCTTTGGTTAGCAGATTGTTCATTGACTGAAGATGTTTGATTGGTTCTTTATCGGGTAGAGGCTGGAGCAGCTGCTGTTGTGTTGGTTCCTGTGATCAGTACCTGTCATGGTTATTTTTATAGCATTTTGGAATCTTACACAATGGTTAGGGAAACTTCAGAAGCACTTCTTTTTAAGCTGCTTCATGTTTTAGGTCGTAATTTTGAAGTGGTTAGATAAAGGAAATATTTTTCCAGGTTCTTCTAGCATTTTGAGACATAAGTCCTACTGTGTAATTGGCATGGTGATTCTGAGTCAAATGGTTACTGATGGTCATGACCTCTATAAGGCTACTGTGTTTCTGGAATAACCTCATGAAGTAGATGAAAATTTTTGAGCTAACAATTTATCACCCCTCCCTCTGCTAAGACACTGTCTCCATTTCACAGCCACAAGCTGAATTTTCTTTCTGGTAATCTAACTTGTTAACATAAAGAAATTAAGTTCATTAATTAAGAGTAATTGTTGTCTATGTGCATTTATCTTTGAAGACTGAAGTTTTCATTTCAGACCTGCACAAGGCTTTGCATTCCTGCAAGATAACTATTTTCTCCATCCACAGTAATTGGGACAATAAAAAAAACAAACTACCTCTTTCTACAAACTGCTTTGCCCTAAGCCACCATTCCTGCTCTAAGTGCAATGGCACGATTCCAGGATCTCAGCTGGGGCAGAAGGTCAAAACGATTATAAACAATTAAAAACATCTTAATCCCCATTAAATGGTGCTGAATCACTTAGGAATGTCCAGGGTAGATCAAAAGCTGCAGCAAGGAGACAAGCTGGTAGAGGGAGGCCCTGTGGGAACACACAGAGGACACTGGTCTTTCCAAAGTCCCCATGCAGAGGGTGGACAGGCACCTTAAAAATGGGAGTGATATATTTTGGTTTTAATTTAACAGGTAATTGTTATCAGCAGGAATTTTGCCCTGAAACAAAAACCTCCTAACTTTAAGCAGACTGCCTGCTATTGTGTAATTCACTACCCCTGCTCTAGAGGCACTGACATTTTGGAATGGGACCTGCTGTCAAGTGTGCAGAGGACCCCACAGTTAATAGGTAAAAATTACAAACTAGGAACAAGAGTTTCATGTAGTCATGTCCCAGGTCATGCCAGTGCGTGGGAACACACACAGCTGGAGTCTGAGTCAGAAAAGACCTAAGACCTGGGGAGAAGAGGTGGAGAAAACTATTTACAAGATTGGATAGCCCAGGGATGCTTTTTATATTTCAGCTATGACAACTATGAAGACATTTAGAATGTTTCAAGAGTTTAATAATATTTTAAGGAGAAACTGATGTGTTTATTCATCATGGAAATGCCCAGAACTCTCTTACTAAGGAGGAAACAAAACACTAGTGCTTTGGCAGTATTGCTGCCTTGATGTGCCATCCCACAAGCCAGGGAAAAATCATCTGAAACCTTCTAGGGTGAATTGTCTATCAATTGCACAGCCCCCCTTTTAACTTTTCTTGGAGTACTTGATAACCAGATACTGCCAGACAAAAGATGTTAAGAGTGTCCGACCTGTTGCTTTAGTAGGAGAACAAATTTTCTAGCCCCAAAATCTATGATTGCCTGAAAGAAATGAGAATGTAATGCCTTTGAAATAGTCAGCCAATGAAGTGAGGAAAACCATTGTTTCAAATTAATCTTTAGCCTGTAGCTCTGCCATGGGTAGGTATAAAAAAATATCTTTCATTCTTCCTATGGCTATCATAAAATCAAATTATTTTTTGTGTTCTCCAAGCTTTGTTTCAAATAAAGTAATAAAGGAAAAATTGATGGGGCTGAGGAAGAGCTTGTGCATCTTTTCTTTCCAAGCTCTCAGATGAATCATAATCACACATGTCTGAGTAATCAATTTCACTAGTACATTTCTCAAACTCCCCAGCTGTAACTACGACAATGCAGTTAGAGATTGATGTATTTAAAAAAAGAAAAGAACTCAATTCACCCATCTCTCCACCCTGTTAAGAATAATTAAGTGCCTTCTAAGCAAGGTAGTAGTAGATAACCTTCTAGCACTGGAGTGACCCCTGCAAAGTAGACATGAGGCCACAGGGATGAGTCATGTTCTGTCTTCACCATACAGTTTTGTAATAATTCTATAATTAGGGAATGCTTTCAACAATTATATGTTACATTGTAATTGAAGACAGAACTACAGCATAAATACAATGTATAGATGTGTGGATAGATGGGTGGATAGCACACCTATGTGCACATAAGATATCTAATTCTGCTGGCAAAGGCCATCCTAGTTGAAGCATTTCATCACTGTAGGGTGTTTGGCTTTACCACTGTCACAGCTTTACTTTTATCTTATTTATTTAGTGCAAGGGACACTTCCATGTTGCAGGTCTGGATGGCCTGAGCAATCAGTGACGTGAGAGGACAGCATGGAGATGGCAGCCAGGAAATTTCACTCTGCTGCTGACTCCAGCACCACTTTCTACTGTGACCTTGGGTTGCATCACCACTCTGCTGGTGAATCCACCTCTAAAGTAGAGGTGGCACATACTGGGTCTGTTTGGGCTTGTACCAACCAACTGTGTCACTTTGACCTGTGGAAGAGGGGAGCCACTCTTCCAGCGTGTTCTGTGTCCTCTGATGATCTGGGGAGAGATGTCCAGGCATGAGCGGTGAATAATGCAGTCTGAAATTAGAAAACAGAAAATGAGGCAGTAAGAGACACAGTTCTGACTTAGAATTTAGAGATAGCTTAGTTTGTTTCCACAAATGAATAAATCTAGAAAGTATGAGAAAGTTCTCCATTAGACTGAACATGTCAAAGCATACTACCTGTGTTTATTGGTTTCTGTGGTTTGATGGAAGTTATCCATAACTGCTGAGGATAGTTAATGGCTTTACTTATACACCTTCTGTGAGACAGAGAATTATTCATGGGAGCCAAGCTAATGTGGGCACTAAACAGACCAGATTCTTTGTGACTGGCACTTGTGTTCTCCTGAATTCATCATCAGCCACTTAACCATGTGATGTGTTACTTTCTCAAGTAAAACAGTGAAGTCATATTAAATGCATCAAGCAGAAAGCTGACTAAATGCTTACTGGTACCAAACTGACATTTAGCAGCATATAGCAACAAATGATTTTACACATCACTAGCTCTGGGTCAGGAAAATTTCAAAGGGATACAGTTATTGACCATTTTTATTTTTTTTTCCCTCTTTTTCTTGTATAAAAATTTACTGTTGTAACAACCAACAACCACTGATGTTTTCTATTTTATGCTGCAAGAATTTTGGTATAACAATCCTTATTTGGAAAAAAAACCCAAAAAACCTTCCCTGAAGAGCATTAACTTCTTCCTTTTCCTCCTGTAAGTAAAAGGTAAAATTAAAACTATCCTCCATGTCCAAACTTTTTTATTGTGTTATTGACTAGTCACAACCTCTTCTGAGATGATATTCTGTTAAGCCAGAAGGATTTTAATGTCCCCCATGAATTCTTTTGGAGACTGTAATCTTGCTTTGAGAAAGAAAAAATCTTATTTCACTGGTGACCACTTAAGCCAAAAACATAACTGAACAACGAGTGTCATTTTAACCAAAATCTTTCTTAACAGCAGTCATGTCTTCTTTTTACTCCTGAGCAGGTCTGGAGAGACATTACCAACTTTGCACATGAAGAGGAAGAGAAAGAGGAAAGGCAAGAGGAAGGAAAAAAGGAAAGAATGCAATGCATGTTTGCATGTGAGCATCTACAATCCTGGCTTTAAAAGTCTGTCTAAACTGCCTGTCCCAGAACAGTTTGGAGTAGACTGAAGTACATGATAAATAGCAGAATTCATTTCTGATATTGTCTTCCAATGCTATTTTTGTCAGGTAATCACTCTCATGACAAGAATAGAGTTTCTAGAAGAAAAGGAAACCTATTTTATCGGTTAGGAAGTCCTCTTATTTACTACTCTGGCAAAAGACATTTTGCACAATGTTTTTTCCATTCAGTTTTTAAATGGAAAAAAACCCATTTTTTTAATAGAACTCTATACGGCATGTGTTCAAAGCCCACAAAAACCAGGGTAAATTTGTGACTGCTTAAGATGGTTCTGCATCAGGATTATTTTTAAAGTACTGAATTTTATCTAAAATCTTGCCTTCTGTACACCTTCTCTATAACAGATACACAAAGGATAATTATGTTTTAGCTATTGTGTGTCCCACATAAATAGAAGATGAAAAGAATTAAAAAACAAAATAACAAACTATTTCAGAAACAGAGATTTCACGTTAGATACACAATATACCATTCTCATTATCACATATATTCATCAGGATGACTCACACCAACAACTGATGTCTGTTTATTTGTAATCTTTTTCCATTTATTGTTTTCTACAGAATCAGAGGTGATAAGGTGACAGAATGCCTGCTTTCTTTTACATGTTGATTAAAAAGGAAAACAGAATCTCCCTCATTTTCATGAGCAAGTAAGCATAAAATGTTTGTCTGTGTTTCTTTGTTCCTCATTAAAGAATCTGCATAGGGCTGTGAGCAGTCAGCATTTGCCCAAGCACACTGACACGTGGGTGTTTCCAGAACTTGCACTAAGTTTATGGTAAACTAAAGACATATATTTCTGGGTATGCTCAATAGAACGTTAGGCACCTATTACCAAAGAAGAAATTTGACAAGACCATACCAGGGATAGATTTTCTTGCTTTACTTTACAGTTTACTTCCATACATTACATACAGTTTACTTCCTTATACATTGGGGTGGTCTGTGCTTGTTTGTTCCTCATTTCATACTACAACAATTCAAGGTTAATTCAGCTAATAGCATTGTCTCAGAAGAGAAAAATGAGCTACAGTTTGTTTATCCTTTTAGTCATATGTGCTCTGTTATTTTGTTTATATTTGTGCAATCACTTTATGAATCTGGCTCTCTGCCACAGATCAGGAATTTTCATATTGAACTGGAATCTTGCATATGCACCTACTCTGTTAAAGGAGGTCTTCATTGAGGTGGTAAAGAAGGTGTGGTTGAGCTACAAGATTATTTTTCTGTTATTTCCCTTAGACAGAAGCCCAAAGGTCAAGTCCCAGATTCATACATACATTTTGAACATTTTACCTAGAAATTACATCTGTTCTCTGCATGTGATTGGTTTCATTTTTTATTTTACCAATGCACTGTCAATCTGGCAATCCAATTAATCTTGTAAGAAGCTGGCATTGTATTATGACTTTCCCATGGTAATGAGAAATAGGTAAAGTATCCAAGATGCTTTTGTTTAGTGAATATCTGAATGACTAACTATTGCAAGGAAACATAAGTGCCAGTCTAGCACTGGCTGTTCCATCTTCCACACAGCTGCTTTTCAGAAGTCCAGTAGTTGACTTCCCTCACGAACTGCAGAGAGCACAAAAATTTAAGTCTCTGGACACCACCCTGTGAGCTGAATGCTAAAAAAATCTCTACTAGCATGCATTGGCTAAATGCTTTATGGGATCTAGTTCTTGGACTGTTGATTTACATTCCAATTTGAAAATTACCTGGTACAGAGAAATGTGGTGATGAAAGATGGTGAAATTAATTTTGTGACATTTTTAATTCCTGTTGACCAAAAGTGTAAACAGGGCACTCGTGATGCAGGGCAGCCTGTTATGCTGAACTAAACCATACATCTAAGCCCTAAGTGAGAAACAGACAGCTATCAAAATCAGTGAGTTATTCCTGAGTTAGTCATTGCTTAGTCCAGTCATCAGACAGACACAACAGAAAAAGTCCTAAAGTAAAACTGAAAACTGGTGGCTCACTAGTTAGCTAAAAGTATTTGGTGCTTATTTTCAGAAACAGTTTGAAAGCTCTCTTTGGGACAGGGTAATTATCTATTTCATCAGAATATTCTACTTTTGAAATCAAATTGTTCCATACTTAGAAGCCATAGCCTGAAAGGCATTAACATCCCATCATTCAGACAGCTGTTTTCTGTGGTTGCCAGTCTCCTCTCCTCTTCCCCATCTCCCACCCTGAGTACAGACAAAGCCTCAAGAGAAGCATTCAAATGAGGCACAGCTCTTGGGTGGTGGCTCATCCTCTCAGGAGTCTTTCAGAGAAAGCAGAACCAACAATTCAGTAATTTTGGAGGACAGGGTTTAGCTTCAATTTAGGCTCAATCAGCTTTAGGGCTCTATTCTACTGATACTACTACACACTTTCATATACTGCTGTACACACACACAAATACACACTATATTTTTGCACACTCTACAATAATAAAAATACGTTACTCCTCTGTGGGGATAAAATGTGAAAGAGAAGATTGTTTGAAGAATTTAAATTTTTTAACACATTTAGTTCTCAGTTTTGTAGGAGTTAGAAATGAACCTCTGCAAACAGATGATAAATTCACAGCAACACTCAGTGTTTCAAGACAGCAGGTATATATAAATGCAGGAAAACTGCAAATGCTGGTATGAAATGCATTTATATGGCATAAACCCTCTTGTTGTCAGAGGGAGTCAGCTGCTGTATCTAGGGTACTCACCCTTTATGAGATAGTTTGCTGAGTTTAAAGGCAAGACCCACATCCTTCCCCTCATTTCCAGTGATGTAATCTGAGCCTGCTCCACCTGGGAGGAGCTCTCTTTCTGGTTATTATTACCTACCAACTCAGTATATGAAGTCTCCCTGTCAGCACCTTCAAGATAAGATTAATTTAGGAAATCTGCCAGAATTTCTAGTATTTTCTTAAATATGAGCTATTATATGTCTTCTAAACACACAACACTAAAAGTTTTAAGTAATTGTGGATTTCTAGAAAATGGTAATCTTGCATTCATGAGCATCTTAAACTATGTTTCACATGTGGTGTAAAAAAAAGTCAAATTTTCATCTTTTCAAACTGAGGTGAACAATTTGGTATAACCTGAGCAGAAGATCACAGGTTTGTCCTCTCAGTAAAGTACAGCACAAAGGTGCTTTCTAACTTTATAGTGAAATTGAAGTCTATCAAAAAACTTAAGTCTATCCTAGGCCTGTATTTTCACATAAACTTTTTCATTCAGATAGTCAGCTTGAAGTCACACACCTTTAAAACATCGGTTTTACCAAAACCGCTTTCCCCAACAAGTGAAGACTTAATTTATTCAGAGAGTGATTTCAGTAGGAACCTGAGCAAAAGGACTGATAATTCATAGTGATTTATATTTATGAGTAACCATGCAAGTGTTCATAATACAACAGTTCAGAAAATTCTCTTGGTAGCAAAACAGCAAGGATTTAGCCCCTTATAGGCATCTGTTTGTTTTTTTTTGGCAACTCTAATGAGCTACAGTCTCCTTTGACCACCACCTACAACAATACAATGTCTAAACTGAGTTATTTGATCTAATGGTTGTATATCTATCTTTATGACATGACTAATATATTCTTGGAAGTTTTCTGAGACAGATTTCCTTTAAGGTAGATAACTGGTGGTGGGTGTTTTGGGAAAGGGAGAATCCAGCATGAGAGAGCAACAATTGAAACAGTTGTAATATATTTGAGAATTGATTTAATTATAAGTTTTCACAGGTCAACAGAGGGTGAAGGAGTAAGTAATTGCTGGTTAAGATATGTGTGGTAGATCAGTTACCTAGTTTATGGGCAACTTTGTCTGGGAAGCAGAAGACACACTACAGATTCATTGTTATTCTCTCCTCCATTCCTCCACTTCTATCCTCCTTGCTCTGGGCTAGTTACAACTAAAAGAATGGATATTTTTTCCCTACATCTGGCATGGCATTACAAATACATGACTCCATCCATAAACATGCAGATAAAAAGGAATGCACACACTTTCGTGAAAAGCCTCTCCATGTAAACCCCTTCCTTTTCTTTGAGTTGCCACTGAGTGCCTCCAGCACTGATTAATCTGATTACTCATAGCAGTTTGACATTACATTTTCTGTGGGACACTTTTCTCATCATTGAGAGCAAGACTTGCCCCTGTGTAACAAAGAGACAACCTGAATGGCACAACCCTGTACTTTTGAGGATGGACTGAGCCCCATTCTGATTCCCTGTTTGAATTCTCAGAACTGGCAACTAGAACTTAAAGGAAAAAGAGGCAAAAATAGGCATCCTTTCTATTAAAATAAAAAAAGCACACTTTTTCCCTACTCATATCAACATCAGAGAAAAGCATCTTCCAGTATTATTAGAGTAAAAAATGCATACCTATCAGATGTTGTTCAATTTTCCTTTCAAGGTAGACAACAAAATTCAAATTACACTTCATCAGTTTTTTATTTACTTTCCAGGGAAGCTACTTCAGCCATTTGAAGGAAACTTGGGGAAAATACACTGTTTTACTGTGCTGGGTTATTATGGTGATGGGGTTTTTTTGTTGACTTTTGCCTCACACTTTTGAAGGAGACACCTCAGCTTTGGAAAAGGAATGCAGCTAACAACAGCCAATCAGCTCTTTCCCTAGCTGACATCTCTTCTTCTTCCAGCCTACTGTGTGTAATTAGATCCCATTTCCTTAGATACTGGACTAGTTTGAATTTTGCCTTTTAGTCACAGGTACATTTTATAGCTCATGTAGATCTGCTGTGCAGCTGGACTGTGACGCTTGCTCAGGCTGAACCAGACCTAGAGCTGGGCAGGCTGAGACTGATGCCCACTTGCTGTTAGCTGCATGAGTCTGAATTAAATTCATTATCTGCAAAGTGCTGCTTTCCTGAGCAGCTCTTTCACATTTGTTACAATTGTGTTTATCTCCACACTGCATTGCTGCAGACACCTTCTGGATCTCAATCTTTCCCCGGCTGACATCTATCATTGCTAGAGATGATTTGAAACTACAGTATGGAAGGAAAAAGCTTAATAGGAGTGAAGCCTCACAGTGAAGTGGCATATTTCAATAAAATAGTATGTGTATCAATTTTCCATAATTACAAAATTGTTTTATCATGTCCATTTTATTTTTACTGGCAGTCTATCTTTTTTAAGTATAGGATATATTAACACTTTATATATTTGTTGAACTTAATTCAAATATGAAACACACAGCTTCTTATCTGGCAAATTACCCAGTATAATGGGTAATCCTTCCAAAATTTATTCAGAGATTCAAGTTTTTAATAATATAATGTTGACAAGAATAACTTAAAATAGATCCTTTCCAAATTTTAGATGTAGCGTGAGAACTGAAGAAAAAATTCACATCTATATGTCAATGTTAGTAAACATTTCTCTCAGCTAATACTTCAAGCATTCTTGTGCTGAAGTTCAAATAGGGTTCTGATTGCCTTCAAAAAGTCTGGACCCACCAGAAATAAGATATTTATCTAGCCTAGATCTCCTCAATTCCTAATGGAAATACATTAATTTGTCCAGCATGATTTCTGTCTGTACCTTTCTCTATGTACTGTTAAATAAAGTCTGAATGTTATTAACAGCATGTTCTTAAAGGGTTGAAACCGTGGCTTCTCATCTTCTTTTCAAATGTACCATTAGCTGCACAACATAAATAGAGAAACAAATAATAGAAAAGAAAAACCTTTTATATTAAGCAATATGGGGAAGATCTACTTGTTATTTGCAAACCTGAAAATTTCCCTTTCACATGGCTTCCCATTATAATGTGACGATGGACATCACATATAAGAACTTCTAGTGAAAAAAATCAGGATTATTAGGTGTGAAATATTTTTTGCATAGCAATTCTGATTAATCTTCTGCCTTTCACTGCCTCAGATTTTCTCTGAGTAATAGATATTTTTCACAGCCTTTATTATCATGGCTGCAGGGAATCACCATTATATTTGTTTGCAACATGAGATAAATAATAACTTCTGGGTTTCAGACATACTATTCCAAGACAAAATTGGAACTTCCTCTTTTTTTCCAGACATTGTGTTTCAACAGCATGTATATGAGGTGATCTGCTCTGTTATGTTGCACTGCTTTTACCTGCCCCTGCTCCTCTGTCCTCAGATTCTTTATTTGAGAAGCATTTCAGCCTCTGTAACTCTGTAATCACCTCAAGTCACCCTTTTTTTAAATTTTGTTTCTAAGAAACATGCAGGCCTTCAATTAATCAATTCAATTGATTCAAACATTTAAATTATTTAAACATTTAAAACACAAGATAAAACAGTGGAAGAGCTTCATCTGAGGGCAAAGTTTCAAGCTTAAGGTATTTCCCTTTCAGATAGTGACATGTCTTTTGACAGAGGCACAAGAAAAAAAAAAAAAAAGAAAAAAAAAAAGCAAGAAGAAAAATAAAGATCTTGTTTGGCTAGAGTCCCAGAAAAACGATTTTGAGATACATGACTCATACCTATTGCAACACAAGCTCTGACTGTTATAAGTGCTGAAAGTACAAATACTTGAATCATGAGCAGCCTGAAGAACCACTCAAAATGGAAGCAAGGAGATTTTGGCTTCTTGGGAAAGCTGATGGACATAAAAATGGGTGTTTCATTGATTATGATAAATATGATCTTGAAAAACTACATCAGCAAAAGAGGAGCTGTGGTAAGACTTTAGAGCACGTGACTGATCCTGCAACATCAGACTGAAAGGGCTGTAACTTCACCCGAAATACAGCAATGAGATCAGTGCAGCAGGTGCCCTCAATAACTGTGGAGGGGCAGTGGATTTTGAGATATTTCAAAAATATTTAGTCAAAACAGATTAACAAATTCTTCCTCTGGAGATACACTTCCCAGAGAATATTATTTTACCCTGAAACTCCTTTAAATCCCAAAGACCATTTGGTTCTTCTAAAGGAAAAAAAGTCTGAAAAACCACAGTGTTCATCTTTTATAACAAGACTATTGATCAGCTGAAACACTGAATTGGTAACTTCAGTTTTTCCCAACTTAGTTGTTTGCCTCCTTCTGGAAAGCATGGGAGTAAGAGTGGGGGTGAAGCATTTTAGGACTCTTCAGTCCTTTGTAGAATACTTTTTAACTATTAATTTGAAAAATACTGCCCTAAAGGCTGAGACAGGTGACTAAACCATACACAGGCTGGCGTGAAAACCTCTCCTGTGCATTTTGCTCATTTTCTGCTCTTAGCAGTGGTGGTGGCTGTGAGCAGGTATGGTCACCCTGCAGGAACCTTTCAGGGCTGGGCTGACTCATCACCCTGCTCTGCACCACTGCTGGTGCTCCATAGGCTGGAGCAACTCACCTGCAGGTGATAACAAAATCCACTAGGAGAGATAGAAAGGAATGAAAGGAATAAAGAGGAAGAAGGGAAGGGAAGGGAAGAGGAAAA
>NC_031768.1:14459030-14505732 GCF_001522545.3 Parus major
TTATTAGAAATTAATGCTTTTCTGTGCAGCAGAAATGAATGGGAAATATTTGCACATGTACATTTTGCCACCTCGCAGTGTTGCTAGAGAAATTAAGAGAAACTTCTGTTCATAGACTCTTGTTGTTAAAGATCATAAATTGATCAGATTTTTGCCTTCTGTGGAAAAAAGAAATTAAAAAACCAAACCCTGCTGCCAAAGAGTCTATAAGCAAAGCCAAAAAGCTTATATTGTTTTGAGCTGAAGAACAGCTTGGCAACTGTTCAAAATGCAAAATATTTTGCTTAAATTCCCACCGAAAATGAAAATCCCATGGTTGTCTATGCAATACATATTTAACTCCTTGACAAGAAGGTGGTGTGCATTTAGCTGAATGCACAGTGACTTAGCTGTGCAGCCCCCATGCAGCATTTTAATCTTAATGACTTTCTTGGGGTCAAATGTACATCCAGCTCCACAGATTGCAGATGATTCCAAATGACTTTGGGTCAAGCTTCATGTCAATAAGGCCTAAATATAAAAGGCTTCTTTGGAGTAATTTAAAATAATATATAGGAGTTAGAGAGTGGCGAATCGGAATCCTTCAGCAAAGATTAAGCCTTCTTACAGAAAAGGTGAGGAATAGAAGAGCTGGGATAAGCAGCCCTGAATCCTTATGACATGTGTTGCTGAATGTTGTTTGAACATGATTTAGTGTAGTGTTATTAAAACACTTCAGAATGTATGCATTTTTATTGACTACTTTGTTGTAATGTACAGTAATTTCAACCACTTTCTAATCTCTCAACTTCATCATATATTTGTGAGCATTCTCTGTTCAAGTGTCTCCATTATGGAGCTGAAGTCTTGTTGACAGTCCCTTGAAATCCTTTTAATTATCAAATTCCCATCGAAAATTCCTTACATTCACAACAGTTAATATAATTGACACACTGAACCTCATTTTCCTTCAATTCAACGTAGTAATAAAAATCTACTTGTGTAAATGGCACAGATCTTTCTGCTTCAGATCATGACACTACCTCATTTTGCCAGGAAAGACAAAATAAAGTGTGATTGTAGCATGCAGCAGGCTTAGAGCAAGGCAGGTATGCTTAGTAGTGGGCATCAGAGTAGGGAAAAAATCAGTTTTAAACACAAGAGCAAGAGCTCCTACAATTTTGATGGTATTTAACACAGCTTAAAAGTCCAGCCTTAGGGGAAGCACTTGCAGCCACTGCCCACTTGAGCAGTCAGCTCTCCAGACACCCCAGTAAGAGAGAGCCTATTCACCAGTCTATGATTTTCCCCCATCAGAAGAAACCTAAGTAAGCAGTGGCAAGCAGATGAGAGAAACAAGAGAGAAGAAACTGGTCACTTCCCAGCTCTCTCCCCATTCAGGGATGCTGGTTATTTCAGCTACACTGGCACAGGCAGTCGGCAAAGCTCCCAGGGTAAGAGAGCTCGTTCACTGTCTGTGCTCTGAACCTCTGTGTCACCACTGATTTTTCTCCTGGCCCCAAACCCCTTCCCCACCACTCAAGCAGCCCATGCTGCAGCTGAGGTGAGATAAAGTGGCACAGGCTCATGTCTGGGCTGGCATCCAGCAGAAGGATGCCACAGAGCTCCAGGATGTGTGTTCCCACTAATGGGAAAGCTTGGACACAGCTTGTGCCACTGCTAGTGCTGCTCCTGTTGCCTCCATTCACTCAGCACAGCCAGCTCAGCCTGTGCTGATGTTCTGTGTCCAAATGCTGGAGGCACCTCAGAAACAATCTCTGGATATTTATGATGTGGCCATCACTACCATACCACAAGTAGTCATAAAATTGTGCAGGACTTGAAGAACTGCTTATGCAAGAGTGAGAAATAGTTTGATTTTTCCTGACTCAATAAGGTATTCTTATCCCAGGGAACAGCAATGTGCATAATAGGAATTCCATTGCAGTAATTTTTAATGGGAAAAGGAGACCATAATCTGACATTGGAGGACTTTATAAAGAGCTGTATGGAATTTTTCGCACTCAAAATCTTCCATCTATTAGAATACACATTTTTGAAAAGTATGCTGTACCTTAACTTTGTGCTACCTGACCTGACAAAGGACTGCATGGGTGTGCTCTGCAGCTTATGCTATTTGAGAGTTCACACAGCTGAATGACAGGTTATTATGGTCCCTTTCCCAAAAATTATTAATCTACTCTCAACACTTCGGAACACATAAATTGCTCGAGTTCAAAAAGAGAATTATATTATTTTACTGGAGTTTAATGTGATTAAGTTAAAAAAACTACAGTACAAAAAGTTTTTATTCAGCAGACTGTCCTGGATAAAAAGCAATGTAACTCTCATCCTTTAAATATTGGGGAAAAATTGGAAGTTTTTGGTTATGTTTTTAATGTGATAAATTGGAAGTGCCAAGAGGAGGTGCCACTTATTCTGGAGAATATTTTCTGGGAAGTAAAAAAATTCAAACCGAAAGAGCTTGGGGGACTTGCAAACAGCCAAGCCATGTGTCTCTGTCTCTCAAGCTCTTACACCCACACATACTTTCGATGCACATAATTGCATTTTCCAAAAGACTAGTGATTTTCAGCTCTCAATTTCAAACACATGCCAATGGGGTTTTGCCTTTAGGTATAAGTGGATTTTTTTGTTTTGAGGCAAAGAAGTCATGGAGTTTTATGTTTCTGCATGTAACACCCATACAGTTTTAGATTTGTCATAAGGCCAGACATTTAGCAAACGTGGGGGTTTACTAATCCAGAAGAGAAGCCTGTCAGTCTTTAACTATGCAGTTATATCTAGTGGGGCTCCTGATGAACCACTGTCACTGTAATATCTCAGTGCAGCTAATCAGAAACAACTAAGTATTTCTCATTGCCTAATTCTTCCTTTCCTCTTACTGAGAAGAATATATATTTTGTTATAAGAAGGTGTGTTTTTTAAATTTCAATGAGTGTCTGTAAGAGGGAAGATTATTAAAAAATATCCTTTGTTTTAATCACTCCTATGTTTAGTGATATTTTCTGTAAGAATTTGTAGGTTAGACCTATATACTCAATAAGAATCTATAGAACTGAGCAGCCTCAGGACAAATCATTTTCCATATACATGCTTCCTTCCAGCTGATCCACAAAATATTTGCCAATAGTTTTAAAGTCAGAGAAATCAAATACCAAGAAAATTATTGTAGAACATATGCAGTTAAAAGGCTCTTCTTTTTAAAAATGCTATTTCTGTATGTATGAGTCTACTCTAAGTTTTTCCTAAATTATTTTCGTTTGGGACCTCCACAGTTTACAGGACCACCTGGATTTTCATTTTAGCCAAAACTCAAAAGAGACATTTCTGCTTAGGTGCAGATGTAGCTTTTGCCATTCAATTGGAATAAAAAAATGATACACGAAGCACCAGAGAAGGCCAAAGAATAGCCTGGAACACTCACTATACCCTCATCAGGTATCCAAGAACACCCAGTGGAAAACATGGCTTTTTACCATGTCCCCAAGGTGTATGTAAGGCATACTAAAACCAGGCATCTTTTTAGATGTCATCTATGGCATACTATTCTCAATTGTCTGCCAGACTAAATCTTAGAATGAGAAAGTCATTACTTCACCCTTCCCCCAGCAAAAAATGTACAGCCCCCCATTAGGAAATATATTAGGAAGTGTATTTATGGAAGCTTCAAGTTTGCCAGATAATTCCACATTACCTTCAATAATATTCTGCTAAGTTCAGGTTCCATTCTTCCCTTCACATGAAGTACAATTAGCTTCACTGAGATAAATAGCTGATAATATGAAATAGATTCTGTTCATTACACCCCATATGTGTAAATACACAGATTAGAGTTAAATTTTATTCTGAGTTATTTAATTCCTAATCTAAAATGCCCACATGAAAACAATATTCAAAATAATGCTACATAAAAATGCTGCTGAAAATCACCACAATAGTCAAATTATCAAATTAGGCGTAAGGGATTGCCATGGCAACAGGACACTTTACCTAAGTTAATGCTGGCTGCTCTCAGCAGAACTCATTAGCCTTGATGGACTTCTTGGCTAACAGAGTTACACAGCAGCTGGTACCCAGAATAATTTGTTTAGAGCTGGTTTGGGTAACTGCACCATACATACTCTTTCAATGTAAACTAATCATACAAGGAACATTTCAATTCAATTTAAGAGGCTAACTCCTTGGCTTGTGCATGCAAAATGTCAGGTTATCCCACTAGAAGAGATAATTTCTCTTTCATTGATAAAGGTTTAAAGTTCTTCAAAGACAAAGGGAATATTTTAAAATCAATTTGTACTATAAGTTTTGGAAAGGTTTTGGATGATGCCATCATTGGACTTTTTATTTTCCATAGCTATACATCTTTTATAGTAAATTATGCAAAGTGGATGTAATATGTTACAACTCTTACATGGAAAGATTTGATTTTGCTTGCTGAAAAATGACTGACAGAAAGGCAGGGAAAAAAATACAGGGATATGTAACCCTCTCAGTGGTCAAAATTATACTTGGGATGACATTGAGAAATCTTAGGAGATTGAGAATATTAGCTAGAGCTGGGCAGAACACATTTCTCATGTTGCTCTACTGACTTTGCTCCCATAAATCCATGTCATTAAGCATTTCTGCAGGAGATGAATATTTGTTCTGGTTATGTATTTAGGAGAAAAAGGCACACTTAAGATGATAGCAGGTAGTCACAGTTGTGTTGATTGCATATACAGTAGGATCAAGATTTCTGAAACCAAGCCATTAGAGGCTTAATATTATTCCCTGCATTTCCTACCAGGTAGGATGGTTTTGCAAAGTTCAGCCAAATAAGAGGCTGTAGCAAGGCAATGTTGTATGTAAGAACTAGGATCAGAGGCTTGGTCCTCAAGCTCAGATGACACACTGATGTATCTAAGTGATCCCAATTATATCTTTAGTACTGGGCTGGGCCAGACTGGCCCTTACTCTAATATATGCTATGTTGAAGCTTCTCCTGATTTATGCCTGCCTATGTTGATCTCCAAGGATTTTCCTGCAGGTTCCTCCTCCCAGTAGGTCTCTTTTTAAAGTCCAGATCAAGAAGGGGGGAGAGAAGGCAAGGACCAAATGGAAATATTAAGCAATGTCTAGCAAATAACACAATGTGATAGAGAATAAAATTATCATGTTTAATTTCTGTATGGGAGATGCTGCTTTTCTTTTTCTCTCATCCCTTTTCTTTATTCTTTCTTGTTAGTGTGAGGTTTATAGGCAAGTATGAAAAGCAGTACAGACATAAACACAAGATAGAGTGGAATGAAGTCCACTGATGATTATGATGATGGCCTGTAATGAGCAGTGCTAGTTACACCCCAAGGGACAATACAGTTACGATCTTCATTAAGGATCTGCATGGTGAAGCAGTGTGGGGAGCAAGTGCACTCAGCAAGTCAGCTGATTACCCAAAACTAGGAGGGGTGGCTGATCCACTGGAGGGTTGTGCTGCCATTCAGGGGTACCTCAACACCCAAGAGAAATGGGCTGACAGGAACCTCATGAAGTCCAACCAGGGGAAGAGCAAATTCCTGTCCCTGGGCAGAAACAACCTTTGGGCTGGGCTTGGGCATGGCCCACCTGGAAAGCAGCTTGTCAGAAAAGGACCTGGCATGTCCTGGTGGACATCAAGGAGAACATGAGCAATGAGCCTTGCTGCAAAAAAGGCTAATGATGCCCTGGGCATCATTAGGGAAAGTTAAGGGAGGTGATCCTTCTCCTCTACTCATCACAGGTAAGGCCACACCTGCAGTGCCATGAAGAATCCAAAACACTAGGAGCAGAAAGACTTTGAAAGGAGAGAAGCCAGATATTTGCTAAGTTTACACCAGTAGGATTACCTTGAATCTTCCTACCCATTAAGCTCCCTTCTCAAAACTATGCCTTTCTACAAAAGCTATGAGGATTAAAAAACTGTATTCATTCTCTTTTAAAGCCTACAAAGCACTGAAGTAAGAGTTAAGAGGGCTGGTTTCTTTTCCATATACTGTTGTGTTGCATGACCTTGAAAGACAGGTGCACTTCTTTGTACACCCAAATTATAGGGATAACATTCCTTACTGTATTGTATTGGAGATTTACTGATTAAAAAAAATACTGTGTGGACTCTGTCCTTACATGTATTCCAAAATAAGACACTTTACTGGCACAGTGTATATATGTCATGTCTTACTGCTTGTACCAATCATGTCCTGGTTTTTAGTTATCCCAATAACCAGATGTGGAAATGTGGACACAATTTTAGGGCTCTTTCCTGCCCCTCTAGAGTGGAGGCAGACAGTGAAGGGAAGTGATGAACATGGGCTTGAAGACTTATTGTGCTATACAAATTTGGGGAAGAGAATGTTTGACTGTTGAGGTCTGTGTGAGATGCCTTTTAGACCTCTGAAACTGAATTTTGCCCTGATTCATTACTGTAATAGGTAATATGGCCTGCCATTGCTGCTGGTGTCCTGTATCACAGTTACTTGGCTTGGTCTCTGTTTAGACTTAATCAGGCACTAATTTGTCTGCTGTAGCTGCAAGAGACACATTTATGGTCATGTAATAGGGAAGTTGCTGTAAGGTTGCTAGATCTCCCTTTCTCTTCCTCCCTGGAAACATCTTGGCTGTCCCCAGCACCATATATCAGACTATTTCCATGAGTCTTGTTCATAATTTCAGAGCAAATCAGATTTTTGAAATACTTCTTAGATATCTGTCTTTGCAACTGCTACATTGAGCCTTTTTAGCATATGAGAAATTAATTCTTTTCCTTGAGTGGAGCATGTAGAACTTGTCCTCTTAAAGACCTGCTGGTTTCACTCTCTCATACATGCTAACTTTCCAGCCTGACAATAGCAAAGCTGAGAAAAATCATTATTCAGCATCTCCAAATCTCTAGATGTAAGAAGGCCACTCCTGTGAACTTGCTACTCTGTATGGCTGAATCTGATCCATGCTTCTTACACCATAAGCCATCTGTTCTTGAGCCATCTGGATTTGCTTTGATTCCTAATGGGCAGATAGTGTTGCTGAAAGGAAGCATGTGTTAAAACAGAGAAAAATAAATGTCACCAGTGTGGAACTTTAAACAGAGAGATTAAATCTAAGACACTGGAGACTGCAAAGTTTCTCCTTTCCTGGCTAACGAGGAATTTCTATAATTTTTCAGATACAGGTCTTTTCACAATTAAAAAAAATCAAGCACCTTATATAACATGTTCCTCTTAACAATTTCCAGTAACAGCCATTTTTCAGCACATCAGTATGACTATTTTTATTACAGCAAAAACTGACAAGGCAAACATACATCAGTGGCCCTCTGACCTTTTACCATGTCACTAATAAGGAAGTGAATTGATGTCAGTCTTTCTGTGAATTGAGTGTTTTTTCCCTACCATTCATTCAGTAAAAACAGGTTTGATTTTTATCCTACAGGAATGTACACATTAGTTAATCCAGCCCCAAACAGCACCCAAACCTCAAAACCTCTGAGATTTGTGACCTTTTAAATGTGAACACAATGTCTGTAAGACAGGTGCATCTTTAAACACAGTCTCCCTGTGTAGTTATTTTAGGGGCTGTAAGACCCCAATTGTGCTTCACCACCAGGACACTGCAGAAAATTTCAAAAGATGCTCAGGGCTATTTCACAGTAGTCTTTGATTCAATAACAAAAAAGAACTTATCCAACATTGTGTGTGGAAAAAAAATTTATATTTGCATCTGGATATACCCAATAAATTATATTATGCAGACAGCATCCCAAGCAATGGCAAGAAAGAGAGCTCCAAATTTCACACCTGTAACCTGTGCATAGCCAGATATTTGTCCCTCACATCCAGCCACTGCAGGTCAAAGCTTCTCTGAAATATCTCAGTGTTTCTTTGACAAGGAGTGCCTCAAGAACCATGCATCATAAACAACTAACTGGGTGCAAAGAGAAGCTGGTACAGCTTTAAAGTCAGAGCCTTGTGTTTTTCATACAGACACTTCTGTTTCATAAATCACACACCTGGAATTACAGAAATAGTTAAAATATAGGATTTGTATTTTAAACCAAGGATCTACTAAGTTGCAGTGTCCTGGTTTGGCTTTCCCAGAATCTGCCTTTGTCCTCATGCCATGTAATGTTTTTATTGATGACTCAGTATGAAAGTGTTACTGATAAAGCTTGTGGGTGTACTGATACCAGAGGAATTTCAAATGAAGCAGGGAATACATCATGTACAAGAAGCTGGTAAAAAAAAAAAAAAAAAAAAAAGGTGAAGGCAAAATCTGTGCAATTTAAAATGGTTTAATGCAGGAACAGGACAAGAAGCCAGATGTCATCCTTATAGAAGAGCAAACTTACTCTTAGAAAATGATAATTCTGATATCAATTTGCAAACCACAGTGGATAATCTGTTGAATATGAGTTACAGTAAATTGTTGTAGCCAAGAGGGATAGCAGACTGGGGAAATTCTATAATCTGCAAAATTGGCACTAGGATACAGTCCAGTGACAGTATCCACATTTTGACAAGGAATCAGACTAGAACCATGAGAAGTATAAAGGGATTGGAAAACAAATCCTAAAATGAGTGACTCTAAGATCTGAATTGATTAAGCCTCTCAATAAAGGGCTAAGACCCAAGCTGAATTAATTCAGAGCATCTATAAGGGAAAACAAGTCAATGATGAAGGGATATCCAAACAGCTGACAAAGATTTGGAAAGATACTACAGCTGGAAGATGAGACTCCAGTCATTCAGGCAAAAATACCAGATCCATATTATTCACACCTTTACTCCAGTTGGGGTAGCTTTATTCTAGTACTTGAACGAATTCACCCAGTAAAGTTCCACATCCTCCCTCAAAGGGAGGTCAGAGCTGATAAATGTGTTCCTCTCTGACAACAGATTACAGCTGGCACAGGAAAAATTAAGCATCCTATGAAAAATATGCAGTTAAAATTCTGCCCTATTCCGCTGGAAGAGCAAACTGCCAATGAGCAGATGGAATATGATTTGTACATTACAGTGGGGTTTATCTTTCCTATCTTAATTGGCAGAAGATAGCCTGAAGTAGTTGGCTCCTTCAGTTTTCTCTATTGTCACTGGAAAAAAAGATAAGTGTCCCCAGAAGACTACTCAACCCTTCTATCTCTTTCTTTGATTATAGAGTTAGTATAGACAACCAGATAACTACTTTTAGACAGATTAATTCGAGGGTAAAAATGGTCCCACCGTAAAGGCAAAGGAATAATCAGTCATATGTGAATGATTTTTATTTCCTGGTAAATTTAATTTTACAAAACTGCATTGCATGAAATCATTCATAAAGGTTCAGTCATTCATGAGCCACAAATTAAATCATTCATAAAGACCTAGTAACTGAATAGATTAAAAAATATTTTTAATGGACTGAGAATCTAGAGGCTGCACTAAATGGTCTCCCAAGGTCCCTTCCAACCCTAACAATTCAATGACTTTGTGACCATTTCTATTAAATATGCATTTTTTTAATATTTTCTTTACATTAGCTTAATGCTATTAAACTCTGCTGAAGCAGTGTCCACAGGACTTTGATACAACACAAAATTTCATTAGAAAAAGAAGTGTTTAAAGATGCCACTAGACCAGTTCAATCACAAGAAAAACAGCAATATTTATTGTTACAACAATCATCTTTACTCACGTCCTCTAAGTTCACCTATATAAATGGTTTTACAGTCTTTCTTTCAGCCTATGGGCCGAGCCTTTGAGTAAAATAAAGTAGCAAAGTTTTGCTGAAATCACTGCTATTTCATACAAGATCATGGGATGATGAATACAATTATAAGAGAGCTAATAAATAGAGTTTCAAGTGCATATTCATTTTAAGTGTTTATATAATCATATTTTGAACAAAAATGCTTTCTCAAATCAAAAATCCATTCAATATGTATGATGCTAATTCAGTATAAATTGTCAGTATGGTATTTCCATGTATTTTCATTTTCAGTAGTGCTGAGTCAAGACCAAAGCTCCAAATCTGAAGAAATTTTGACTCACACCTGAATACTGAATTACATTTATAGAACATGAATTAAATGGTCATGGGCTAGAAGCCAGACTTGCAGGAGTTTCAGCTGCAAAGCGGAGGCTAATAGAAGTTATCAGCTATATATACGTATATATACGTATATATAGTACGTGTCATTAATAGTGCAGGAGCTATTTTGGGTGATACACAAGCTGACACAGAGCCAGATCTGCCCTTGCCTTTACTCATACTGCTGTTCCTAATACTTGCTGCCCCCATGGTGTCCTATAAAAATAGTTTGTAAATCTCTGCTTTAAACTACTTAGGCTGTATTTGTTACAAGCAGACTGGGTGTGCTTATTACATGCTCTCCTCATTCATGGACAAGCAAGCTCAGTCCAGAAGTAGTCATCAGTCAGGGATGCCCCAACTGCACTGGAATGTTCCCTGGTACTCAGAGCCCCAAAAGGCCACAAAAAAATGAGGATAGCTGAAGCTCCCCACAAGACATTTCCATGCTCCACAGGTTTCCTTCTGCAGGAGAGGTCATCAGGGATCTCTACCTGATGATTTTCCTTCTGACTTGCACCAGCAGAGCATTTCAAATCAGCCATAAAGCAGCATTTGGCACCGGATCCAATCAGTCAGCCCTTTGACAGAGTTCAGATCTGAACCCCAGTTACATTGCCCAGGCTCCATTCTCCCTTTAAAATCACGTTCTAGTTAAATGAGCCCTTTCTACAAACTTAAGGAGGGAAGAGTAATTTAGACGAGTGGAAAGTATTATTTTAGGGTTGATTAATTGAGTAGGCACCATGCTGAACACTACTTGTAGAGGCAAGGGATGCACTGTGTTACCAAATGATTATTTAATGACTCATAATCCCTGTGCATGAGATGTCACTCCTGAGGAATTAGTTTTAAATGGGATAGTGGTGTCTACTCAAGATGTGGAGCTAGATGTCAAATCACCATAATAGCTACATTTTTACATCAGCCAACATCAAATTTCAGCAGCTTGTGGCTGGAATCACTAATGCATATACCCACTGCTGGAATGATTCATGACTGCAGAGTAAGAAAAATGATTTACAAAAAGCTTTTGGTGCCAAATGGTATACTTCAATATCTTAAACTTTGAACCAAAATATTTATATTCCTGCTTTTGAATATCCAATTCAATTTAGTGCTTGCCAATTGGGTTGGCAAGCTGCCCTCCTGTAATTGTTTTCCAGCCGCTACCTACATGCAAAACACATGCAGCATCTCACAGCAGAATATTGTTCACAGATTTAGCAAAAACATGAACAAATGGAAGAGATCCAGAGACAGCAAATTTTGTACGCTTGATTTGCAGGATTCATCATTTCATTTGCCTTCTTTTCTGTAAAAGACCACTTCATGCAAACTTTCACAGAAAAAAAAAAGAAAATTATGAAACAATGAATAGAAGAGTTTCTTCTAAGAGAAGCAGCTATTGAATTCCTTTGTTGGTATATAATAAATGAGAATTATGGGGCATTAATAATGGTTCCATATGGTCTGTATAAAATACAGCGCATTTTCCTGATTTAGAAAAGTACTTGAGAATAAATGAATGGATGTTCTGGGTCAGAAAGACCAACCAGACCCAGCGACATCTTTCTGACAGATGCCGAGTTCTCAACAAACGTGTTCAACTGGACTTAAACATGGGTTTAAAGTAAACACTGCTAAATAGAGAGGGTGCAAGTGACTGAATTAGAGTCTGCTTCTGAGAGTATAAATGTGCAGTGTGTCATTATACTGCCATGAAAAGACAAAATAATAATGGATTAATATAAAGTTCAGTATCTGCCCTGTATAGATTTAGTAATCTTGATCTGAAGTGACAGTCAATGGACAAAGGAAAAAGCCTCAAAAATACATTCATCCATCTCCTAATTTCATCCCACAGTTTCTTTAAGTAAAACATTGTACATGCCTCTTCCATGTGGAACATTGCCATGGCATAGGGCTTTTGCTGTCTCCTTTTTAATTGGAATTATCATTTGTACCATAAACCTTAATGGCTGTGTTATTGCATTATCATTCATACAGGCAGGCAGAGAGCTGCCCACAGCCATAAACAATCCAAACAGGAGCTTCATGGGCACTGCTAGCTCTCCCTTACTCCTAATGGTGTATGCCAGGCTGGAGAGCAGCGGCTCTCAGGGCTTTCATCCTAGAATTTGGGTCAAACATGGATGTGTGCCACATCTGAGCACCTAGAGAAGTAGCAGGAGCTTTCAAAATGCCAATCTGCCTTAATTCCTGCTGACTTTACCAATGACTGAAGAAATTGGTTGAAACAGAACTAACAAGACATGAGACCACAGGCATATGCTGCAGTACATTCAGATAACTGGAGGAGATCAGACAGCTCTTTTACAGCTGCTAATTAGAGAGGTCATTTTGGATGAATGTGTGATGTGTTCATCACTCAGCATTTAATGAAGTATGTGCAAGGTAGATTTTAAGTGGTTTTCAACAAACAGCTTTAAAGACATATTCTCAGTTGTTCAGATTAAAGAGCCAAATATAAAGGAAGTATTTAGTAGGCAGAATGATGTGCAGTGTCTTCACTCATTCTTTCACGATATCAAATCCAGGAGGAGTGCATCATGAAGAAACAAACTTGACATCTAAATACATTCCAGTAAGTGGGGAAAAAAATAGCTGAAAATGAAAATTAAACCACGATTTAGACACAAATCCAAACATGAATTCTACATAAATCTGTTCATCTCTTGGTAGAGGATAGATGCTTGTATGTAGATATGACATGCTTATGCGAGAATCTGATGGTAGCTGAAAACAATGGTGTGAGTTGAAGTGCTTTAGATGCCCATTTCAGGAGACTTCCAAAAGTGATGGTGACTCCCTTCCTGCTGGGTAATGACCTGCTGTTTGAGCCTCTCACCTGGTATACATGAAACAGAGGTCCAGTTGGCCTTTGGTTAAGGGCATTCAAATGCACAGTTCTTGCAGAGCGAATCCAGAGAGAAACTAACTTTGAAAGCTCCTTTGAAGATGTGCATCCAAGAATGCAAGATTCATCAAACCAGGAGGCCAAGAGCAAGTCTAACTCCTTAGCTGAGTCTGTCATGAGCAGCAAGGACCATAACCCACACCTCCCACTCCCTGGGTGGTCATGCTCTGAAATTAGCAGGCCTAAATGCCACCTTAATTGTTCAGAAATGAGGTGTTTTTTTTAACCTCAACCTATGTTCCTATATATCTAGCCAGAAATCAGGAGTACAAATGGTGCTGTTTGGGAAAGCAGGGATAAACAGAAATGAAAGAAAAGCAGAAGGACTCCATTAAGCAGTATTTAACCTGCTTTTAGTGGTTTTGCCATACAAATTTGTTAAAAGAAAATACCAGTCCTCAGTATATTGAAACCATTTCTTATTGAATCAACTCAGATGTACAAGTTATATCCTGAATTCCTCAGGGCAGTTCAACATCTGACAATGACATGAAAGGGGATCACCTTATTCTTGTTAAATGTTAGTTGGAGTCTGTATCCTGGTCATTCCTATTGGGTACAGCTCCCTCTCTCATTGAATTAGAAAGAAAGACACCATTAGAGAAAGAATCCAGTTGGCATCATTATCCCAGTATGCATTTTGGTTTTTCCTAACTGCTCACAAAAAGGATTCTCAGAATATAAGCTTGGCTGACCAACAAGCAGGTTTCACAGCTGACATCTGAATATTAACTAAATGCCTTAAAACCAAGGTATCACAAATGTAGCCTTTCCTTTAATCCTCTAGATTTGTATTGTGAAAGATGGGCCTCATAATAACAAGCTGCTCTTTCGTGGTAAACTTGCATGTACTTTTAGGATGTTGATATAAAGTTTAATTTAACTGTAAGGAACTAAAGGGGAAAATTAGACTGCAGAAATAATAATAATACTAATACTACTACTAATAATAATTTATAACTGGATTGTGCATAGTGTTTTCCATCCATAAATCAAAAAGGCATTAGATATTATTAAAGCCATTTTAGAGATGAAACAAAGAAGAGAGATGACTTGCCTGAGGTGACCTAACAAGTTACAGCATTCAGTCACTTTTGCTGACATCTTACACCAGCACCTGCGATCTGTGCGATGCATAGCAGATGTGAGTCACTAAATGCTCTCTATTCAGTCTCTGAACATTCCGTGGGTATGAAATCCTGGAAAGAAGTAACAGGTATCCAGGGAAAGGGTGTCTGTGCGAGAGAAAATGGAGACATAAAATAAACAGGGATATTTTTTATTCAGCAGCAGGCACTACAACATGGAGGAAGAGAAGAACAGCTGAGAATATAAGCATAAATTTTCCACAATGAAAAAGGAGGAAAAAGGAGGAAAAAAGCTAGAAAAGAGTATAAGCCCCCACAGATTTCAGAAGTGGAAAGAGAAAAGAGGAAGAGCAACAGTGTGAGAAATGACAGAACTTTCTTTGTGAGAAAAAGCAGGAGCAATAATGCCAGCAGGAGTAGAGCCATTCACAGGCACAAAGATGAAAGGAAGAACCTGATGGAAAATCTTTGTCAGCTACAGCTTCAGGAAGTCACCTGGGAGCCCCTCCAGAGCTGTTCTAACATACTGCCAAGCCCTGTCCCGCTCCACAGCGCAGCCCCTCAGGGCTCTGCAGTGCCTGGGTTTGCTCTGACATTTGCTGATGGGGGTAGTCACTGGGGAGCAAACGCACCCACTGGGATTCCCAGTCCAAAGATGGCTGGGAGGACTTCTCAGAAGGCAGGTGCTGCTGGAAACAGATTCCTTCATGGGGAAATGAAAATATTCCGCTTGTATTTTACTTGCCAGTTAAAGGGCTGAGAAAGTGAGTGGCATGTGGCACACAGACCTAGGAATGCACCTCTTGGAATGCACCTGGGAATGACAAAGGATTCAAAAACGATAAACAAGGTTAAAATCTCTCCCAAGCAGGAGGAAGTAGTAATTTCCAAGCAGGATGTTTGTGGATGGGTAGAATGAAATTGATTTCCCTTGGCTGGCTTGTCTTTTGAGTGACAAACTGATAAAAAGTTTCACCCGTGATTGTCTGGCAGAGGTCAGCAACTGCAGCAACACACATTACTCTAATTAAGACCCCAGTACATTGTTCAAATTTCAGTAACTCCAAAATTGCTGGTTTAAAAAACAAAAGCTTTCCTATACTCATGCATTTCCAACTGAAAATTTTTCCAGGCTTCTTCAGAATAATAAATAAACCAACCTGAGCTATAGATAACAGTAAAATACTATTTGGTGAATACCAAACATGACATTTTTGTGAAGTGACAGTGCTATTTGTGTGGCTCTAAGAGCATGGAAGAAAATAAAGTCACTGACAGAAATTTTCACAGTGGTTTTGTAAAATGCTTCATAACAAAATTCTAGGCACATACATGCACTTCACGCTGTATGACACTTCTAATACTCCCTTTATTTTCCTATACATTTTTTCTTTTAACATTTTTTCTTAAATAACATGAAAATTCAATGTCAAAATTTTCTGAACTTCAAGAGCAAGATTGTTCTAAATATTCAAAAGTTAGAGCATTTGACTCATCCCCATAAGCATATGTGCACATGAGTCCAAAAAATTAAAAGCCTCTGAGAAGGTTTCATTTTACATCTAATGAGTCACTGGGTGTTTAAGATTTTAATCTACATGAATGTGATTCTGAAGCTGAGATTTACTAAAAATGCAGAATTTCATTCCTCCCATAGAAGTCAATAAAAGTTTTATCAGTAATAAATAATAGTATATACGTACATGTTAAAATATGGGATAAAAATTACGGTTGAAAGTACCTGCCAGATACTTTCATGAAACTGTTGATCAGAAAGGAATGATAATCTGAGTACTTCTTGGAACAGACCAAATGAAAGGTCATAAATAATTCATCCTTAGTATCCTACATACTATTTTGAGTACTTGAGATAGCATTTCACCATAAATGTATACCAGGGCATGAACTAAATGCTTTGCAAGCCTAATATAAAAAAATTAAATAGAACTGTCCTTATTGCAATTTGGGCCATTCTATTTATAATAATTCCTGTCTATGAAGAAGCTCAAAATGACAATCTTGTCTGGTTTTAGATCAGTCTGGAAAAATCTTTTCTTCATGGTAATCACCTTCTTTCAGAGTTGGATCTGTTCCAGAAAGCTCTCAATAGACAAACCAGGGAGCCTGTGTTCATCCCAAAAGTGAGGATTCAGACACCATTCCCAGGTATTGCCAGCATTTTAAAGGCAACTTCTGCTGCTTGATTCAGTCAGTAGATTACTTAGGACAGAGATCCCTATTTCACATATTTCTCAGATATTCATTGGCATTTTCTTGTCTCTGGGACTGGATACATGAATGACGTCATTCTTAAAGACAAAAATTACTTATTGATGTGTGCTGTCCTTGGTGGCAGGTAAGAAATGTTAGAATTACACAAGAAAGTTAAGCAAATTATATTTTTCTTGTTTTCAGTCTTGCAGGGAGGTCTGATCCACCCTCTGATTTTAATTTGGCTCAAAATGTGTTTTGAAATTTCCTGAAGTCACTTATGGCAGAGGCAGTGCACAACTGGAAGCAAAAAATCTTACCTCAACAGACAGATTGGGATAGAAGTGATCTTTGTAGTCTTGTGATGTTGACTGTTAAATCAACAGATCAAGAGCATCTGTTATTGCCTGCATTGTGAATTCCTCAGACTGAAAGGAGGTACTTGAGCAGGATTTGTCTCTAATTTGCTTACCTAAGAAGAGATTTTCCAGATTGGTTGATACTCATCAATTATCTTGCCATGGGCAGTAACTGTTTCCTTAAGGTGCCTCCTGCCAGATCACATGAAGATCTGAATACTTGACACATACATCTGCTGTGGGCTGCTTAAATTCTGTGTGTACTTAATCTGAGGATTCATTGCTATCTGTCGTTATTTTTCAACCATTAGCTTATTTAGTGCCTCCATTTTTCAAGGAAACATTAGCATAATAAAATATTACTTCATACATTGAGGATAATTGTCCTCTATCTATTAGCTCATTCTTCAATTGCTTCTTCAGGTTGTTTTGCTGTAATGCTCACTAGAATCAATCAAACAGCAGTCAACTGCAAAACTTCTCACAGCCCCTGAAATTATTTAGAGCCATTTAGTTGCTCACAATAGCATCCTTCACATGTGTTGCTCTGTCATCCTTTTCTTGTCACCCTCACCACTCACAGCTTCTGCTAATTAGAATGCAAGACTTACTTCTTTATGTGCTTGTACCTCACGCAGCATCACAAGATACCTAACTTCATGGTGCTTTGCAACACAAGTGGGTTGTTGACAAGGTAAGCCAGCATTGAAAATAAACCTGCCCTATATATATATTTATAAACACTGGTCAGTTCATGTCAGAGCACTCTAATCCATCCCAAGGGATCTACTAACAAGAACCTTACTTACCTTTGCCTTCAGGGATGGGTTGTAGTATTAAATTGGAGGATTACTCCAAAAAGTGCTGAACAGGTTTTTCTACAGGGATAACAGCCAGAGCTCTGGACAAAGGAGGACTGATTTTCAGTAAAAGCTGGAATCTCTGGTTGAAGATCATGGCAACCTAGGATACGTCTGATCTCGACTGGTCCACTGCAATAATTTTTCTCTTTTTGGTATGACCTGGACGCATCAGACCTGCTTAAAGGTTTTGTGGTGTAACCGAGACTTTTTGTGAGATTTTCTCCATGAGAAAGTCAAGCTGACTCTTGAAGGAGGTAAATGGGGAGAAAAACATTAACCCCTTCTGGGTTAATGACCGGTTTGTTATTGAACCTCCTGAGAATGAATTGTTGCTTCTCCCATGCACTGCCCAGAGTAAATCAAACTATCTTCCACTAAACACATCAAATAGTCCAGAACATTACAGAATATCCCTTGAATATGGAGGAGTGATTTGTATGGCCCAAAGATTTTGTTGGATTTTCTGGCATGACCTGGATCTGTTGCAAGATTTTCTCTGGTAGGAGTCAAGCCAGCCCTCAGAGAGGTACTGGGAAGAGACACTGACCCCCAGTGGGTGAATGAAGGGTTTTATTGATCATGAAGAGTCAGTAGGGGCTCTCCTCTCATGAGGAAATTGTAATAATAATTTTTCTCCTCCCAGTATGGCCTTCCCTCATAAGAATTGGCATGACCAACAAGCAGAGGTGGATGAAATTACAATTCTAACAAGAGAATGTAAACTGAAATCTGGCTAAGAAAAGGCAGTTTGTCCCATTTCAGGTGCTGCCCTTAAAGGACTGCAAAAAGAGCCACAAACTACTCAGAAATACAAGAGTGAACATACATATAAACACTGATCATTCACTCTTATCTGCCCCAAAGGATCTATTAACAAGAACCTGAGGTACCCTCAAATACAGGGCCAGGTTGTAACACCTTATTTGTGGTAAATCTGCATGGAGAAAGGCTGATGTATGACAAAGACTCAAGGCCACAGCCTTGGAAAGAATAAACACACACAAATTATTTGTTTCATGAATATATGCAATTTAAATATGATGGAACTGCCTCTTGTGTGTGTGTGTGTGTGTGTGTGTGTGTGTGTGTGTGTGTGTAATTTTAGGTATCTCCCTATTGCACCAGTAAATGAATGTACATGTTTATGATAGTAAATGAATGTATGTTTTGCCACTGAAGACATTCTCTATATGTGCCTTGCCCTCTCCCTTAAGTCTGATTCAGAAAGCCTTCATATCTTTTTTAGCTGAAATGCTCATCTCAGGATAGTATACAGATGGACTTGAACAAGTGTAAAAAGGCATGAACTGGTTTCTTGAGCAGATGAATTGGATGGCACCTACACTGTAGTTGGAGAAGAAAAACAAACTTAAAGAAACTATTTCCCCTCAAATGTCTCTGAAAAGGAATACTTTGATGTTTAGCAAGAAAGCTACACTGACTGGAAATACACAAGATATTTGCACCGACCTCTAAAGAAAGACAAAGTGTTTTTCCTTTGCCTGTTTAATAAAAAATTAAAAAAACCCCACTTCAAGTAAAACTAAAGTTTCCAAATAACTCCACATTAATTCAAATCACTGGAAATCAGTTCCAAGCCAAAAAAGTGGGAGAAATAGCATCTAAATCCCAGATGATATTGCAGGCTTAGACATAGAAGTAGAACAACTCATCTTTTTTTCCACAAAGTGTGATCTTCAACTGTTTTAGGAGCTAAGGACTATGACTAAGCCCACGAAGCTCACAGCCAACCCATTCATCACTGTTTTGCTTGTAAATAATTTTCATCAAACAAAATTAAATTTTTCTACACATAATCAATTTACTTAACTTCATTAGTGTTGCTTGTCTACTAATAATTTATAATAAAGTAATTAACAAGGCATTGAGGAATGTGTAAGTAATAAATTAAAGAGGCAAACCATTTTAGGTCATCTGACTGGTAAATGAAGCTATTCTCATCACTGGAACATATAAGTACACCCAGTTAAAGGATGTTCTAGTTTTATCTCTTACCCATGGAATGTATATAAATCCTTTGACTGTTTTCTTTCTATCATTCTAATAACTTTCCTGTACATCTGACAGTATACTATTTGTTTATCGTATTGAGAAATATCCCATTGCAGATTATCTATTTCAATAAGTTTCCTTTGTAACTACAAATTCCCCGTGTTGGAATTTTAGTTGACAAGTATCAACACCCATTAAAGGAGACAAAGCAAAGGTGCTTCCTTCCAATTCAACCATTCATGACTAAATCCTTAAATTTGACTACAATTGAAAAGAAAATATGTATGTATTTTAATCCTATTTTCCCCACTTTGATTATATTTCCTTTTTTGATTGTTTGGGATGAGTGATAAGTGAAATCTTGGATGTCCTCAATTAACTAGGAGTTTTGCTAATGATATAGTGGGTCCAGCCCAGTATCTTTTCATGAATGTGAATAGCATCAAAAGTGTTGTAAGCAAAATGAACAAATTTAATTTTACACTGGATTGTATTAAAACAATTTTTTATTTGTTTTATATTTTAGCATTTAATGGATATGAATGCCTAGTTGTTGTTGTTATAGCTAAAAACGATCTGCATTTGCTGTGTTAGTAATAGCATTTATTTTTTAGACCCTGTTGACAAAAAAATAGAACAAAGTCAGTTTTAAAAGGCAGAGAATTAAAAACCAATGCTCTTTCAATACAGAAAGAGAGATAAAGAGAAACGGGGTGGCATCACATCAGGGAAATGGGAAGAAGACCTCATTCACATAAGCTGTCATATGATCTGAACAGAATAAAACTGTGGAGGAAATTTCTCTTAAAAGGAAAGCTGAGTAGAATGTAACTATCTTAAGAAATTAACATATATCATGGTTGCTTCTGTACAGACACAGGAAAGCATCTGGCTTCTTCCTGGAACTGCAGGCAGCCTTCAGAAACTCCTTCAGACATATGGGCATTGCATATGCTGTGTAACGCCTCTCAAAATACCTTGGTGGCTGACCCCTTTTATTCCTCTGCTGTCCCCTGCCCCAAAAGTCACCCAGGTATGTCCAAGAGCAGTAGAAGGAGCTTCAGAATCATGATAGATTTTCTTTCTCTAGCAGCCCTTCTACTCTGCACCTGAGCTTCCTGCTCTTTGAGCAGCCACTGTTTACCACCATGTCCCTCAAGTACAGGTGGTGGGTCACAGTCATGCCTCCACTTTGCCCTGCTAAGTAACACAGCTTGTCTCCTGAAAAATCTCATGCAGAAATACAACTCTCATTAATCCAATCATAGAATGTTAAGGTTGGAAGTGACCTTAAAGATCATCTCATCCCAAACCCCTGTGATGGGCAGGGACACCTATCACTAGATCAGATTTCTTGAGGCCTTATACAACATGGCCTGGAAATACTGCCAGGTTTGGGGCATTCAGAGCACCCCCAGGCAACCTGTTCCAGTATCACGCCATCCTCACAGTAAGGAATTTTTTTCTAACATCTAACCTAAATTTTCCCTTTTCCAGTTTTTACCCTTTACTCCCTGTCCCATTATTACAGTTCTGGATGAAGGGTCCCCCTCCAGATCCCTGTAGGCCCCTTTCAGATACTGGAAGGTTGATATGGGGTCACCACATAACTCTCTCTTCTCCAGGCTGAACAGCCCCAGCTTTCTCAGCCTGTCTTCATAGGAAAGGTGCTCCACTCCCTTATCAACTTTGTGGAACTCCTCTGGACTTGCTCCAGCAGTTCCATGCTCTTCTTATGTTTGGGGCACCTGAACTGTACACAATGCTCCAGGTGGGGTCTCACAAGAGCAGAGAGGAAAAATCACCCTCTTTACCCTGCTGCCTGAATTCCTTTTAATGTAGACCAGAATTTGTTTGCTTTCTGGGCTGAGAGTGCACACTGCCGATTTATGTTGAGTTTTTCATCAGCCATCACCCCAGAGACTTTCTCTAGGGCTGCTTTCAATCACTTCTTCACTCAGCCCTTAAGAGTACCTGGGATTGCTGGAAACCAGATGTAGGATCTTGCAGTTCACTTCATTGAACATCATGAGGTTTGCATGGGCCCACCTCTCAAGCCTGCCCAGGTCCCTCTGGATGGCATACCTTCCCTCCAGAGTGTTGGCTGCACCACACAGCTTGGTGTCATCAGAGAACTTGCTGAGGGTGCACTCAAGCCCACTCTCCATGTCACCAACAAAAACAGTATCAGCCCCAGTGAGACCCCTAAGGGACAGCACTCATCACTGGCTCTATCATGCATCCACTGAAGCTCATCCTGTTATCAGATATATAGAGGATATAATATGAATATAATAATATAATAATATGAAATCATGCACCATCCCCACACAGATCCATGAAAGCCCTAATGCAGAATCATCATTTTGGAAATGTCAATCTCAACAGCTATATCCAGGCGAAGAAGAGCAGAAAGCCAACAGAAGAACCCTGAGAGTCAAGGCAAGGACAGAAAAACTAAAGAATATTTGCAGCAGGAGCAAACACCTCAGGTACTTCTCTTGACAGATATTTGATGTGAAGGGTTATTGATGCAGAACATTGCTTTGACTCCCTAGAGTCCCTAAAGATTAAGAGGCTAAAAGCCTCATGCAAATGAGAAATGTCTTTGTAAAGGAAGCAGACATCCTTCCTTAGCTAGGTAAAACTAAGCTGATTTGGTGATCAAAGGGAAGCAGTTCAACTCTTGCTGAAATGATTTTAAAAGATGCAATTTCCATAATACACAGTTATACCTGAGACACTGTGCAGGTGTAACCCCTGGGTGCACTGAAAAAGCAAAGAAACCCAATACCTTCTCCTCATTTGTGTTTGTCTTAATATACTTACAAAGCATTCAACATTTTCTCCTGCAGCTGAAAACATTCTGTAAAAACCATGTCTTTTATCTATTTTTAAAATCATTTCTAGCCAGCCAAAATTCTCAGAAAGGAAGTATCCTTAAATTTCAGGTTTGCAAAAACCTCTGACTCAGTCTCTTAACATATCTACAATATGGGTAAGAAAGCATTACTAGCTTTTTGGTACTGCTGACTTCTGTTCTATATTCTATCTTAAAAGCACACACAAATATGAACTTTTTCCAAAAGCTCTGTTTACAAACATTTCCTTCACAACACAGCTCTTCCAGGTAGATCTTTCCTTTCTGATTTCCAAGTAGTTCTTCTTTGATGGCAACCTTATTCAATATAGGGGCATTGCTTGTTAGTTGGTTTGCTTGGTTGATTTTCATTATTTTCTACTCCAGAACTGTGGTGGCAAAAAATGTCTTGCCATTTGAGACCTATTTCCTTTGACTCCCAGTTTGAGCACAAATATTTGAAAACAATTTTGGTTTTTAAAGTGTCTTCGTTACTTACGTATATCTCATCATTCACCATAACCCAGAGGAAATGGTTAGTGACCTTCTATGACAATTAGACACCTACATATCTATGGGTCTGCAGGGTCTGCACCTGAGAGTAACAAGGGAGCTGGCAAAAGAGCTTGCTGAGCCACTTTCAATCATTTACCAGCAGTCCTGGTTAACCAGAGAAGTCCCAGGTGACTGGAAATTAGGAGATGTGATGCCTGCCTACAAGAAGGGTTGGAAGGATGATCCCAGTAACTACAGGTCATCATCGTCATGATGTTCATGGCTGGGATGGGTGCACTCTCACTGCAAAAACCTGTCTGGATGGCTGAACCCAGGGACTGATGGTGAATGGAGTTTCATCCAGCTGGTGGCTGGTCTTGAGTGGTGTTCCCCAGGATTTGGTGTTGGGGAGAGCCCTATTTAATATTTGTATCATTAAATTGGATGAGGCCAGCAGGACCAGGGCAGTTCCTGTCTCTTTGTACTCGGTGCTGGTGAGGCCATACCTTGAATCCTGTGCCCAATTCTGGGCCACTCACTCCAAAAAGGGCATTGAGGGGCTGGAGAGTGTCCAGAGAAGGGCAACAATGCTGGTGAATGTTCTGGAGCACAAGTCTTGAGAGTGGCTGAGAGAGGTGGGGATGTTTAGTATGGAAAAAAGAAATTTCAGGGGAACCTCGTTACTCCCTACAATCACCTGGAAGGAGGTTTTAGCCAGGTGGGGGTTGGTCTGGTCCACATCTCATTAAGGAAATGGCCTTAAGTTGCATATGTGGAAGTTCAAATTAGATATTGGGAAAGAATTTTCCAGGGAGGTGGTGCACTCAGCATTTCTGGAAGTGTTCAAGAGGCATCTGGATGTGGCACTTGGGGATATGGTTTAGGAGTGATTATGGTGGTGCTGGGTTGATAGTAGTCTAGGTGATCTTGAAGGTCCTTCCAAACTTGATCATTCTGTGATCCTGTGTGTTGCTGCAGGATAATATTCTCATAAAGTTCAGTTATGGGGTCTTTTTGGTGCACTCTGAGACTAATGCAGCTGCAACACAAAGTCAATTAGGCTTGCCAGGTTTCATGCTGAAACTAAAATGAAAACATTGAGAGGTCAAGATGAAACTTAATAGCTATTCACAAGCAAAGCTTCCAGAGAAGTTAGACAAATCTAGTCTTACCATCGGCAAGCTTGCTCATAATTTTAATACTGGAATATTTTTTTTTTTAGATACAAGAAATAGCATCTAAAGAATTCCACTTTGCCAATATTTAATCCTTACCTACAAAGGAAAAACAAACTGCCTGAGTCAAACAGTGATAGAAACTCTAACCAGCCCTCCTAGTGAGTTGTGAGTCTGCAGCTCAAGGATCCTTGAGGGTTTAGGAATTCTATCTAAAAGACAAGTGAGTAGTTATTTATAGTTAGTTCCCATTTGTAATGAAACAACCCACAAATGTTCCTGTTCCCAGGAATTTATAATTGCCTGTTATTGTCTGGAAATTGCTCAGATAATATGATGAATGGTGGCAACATGAAACCATGAGCAAATTTAGCAGAGCCAAAACACCAATCTGCAAATAGAAGCATGAATCCCATCATTTTGCTTGTTCTTTGAGAATGCACCTTACCCACAGGTACATTTGATAAACATTTTAGAAGTTGATCAGTCTGCATTTGTCATCAGCTATTGGAGAAATAAGTTGTCTTTCATCTACTGTTTCTAAAGTAATCCACAACCCAGAAAACATCCCTTAATGCATATGGCTGCTGTTTGGACCACTAATCTAGCTGTGAACTATTACAAATACTCTCTCCATGGATAACGAAGAATAAATTTAGTCTTTGGATTCTTCAGATTAATATAAAAAACAGTGTGGCTGTACTAATATTTACATTCACCTGGATATGTGTAAAGGACATAAAATCTGTACTGCCACCACAGCATGGAAAACATCTGCTATTATGGTAATTCAAATAATAAATTAAAATATGCTTTATTGTTAAAGCTATATAAAATTTGCATCTTCTAATGATAACTTTTAAAATACAAAAAGATGTTTTAGAAAGCAATGCAGATTCTAAGACATTGCAGTAAAATATTAGGTGCCATTTCCTGGGCACCTGAAATCTTCATGCCTCAATGAAGATGCCTCATGCTCATGTCACAAAAATTCATAGGATTCTCACCCCACCAAAGTTTAGGTAACAACTGAGGATCTGTCCTCCTTACCCTCCTTTAAAATAATGTAGTGGAGTCAGTTCTGTTTTAACTGCCTGTGATGATGATGAAGGAGGAGAAATACTGGCCTCAGATATGCAGCCAGCCTGACATTACCTTCAGACATCTCTGAAGTCCAGACATTGAAACTGCCTTTTTCTCCAACTCCAGTGGCACCTCCATTCAATGCTCCCACTTGAACTGAGGTTCCTGAAAGAGAAGGCCCTGAAGCCCCATTGCACTGCATTAATGAAGTCTATGAGTTTAGGGAAAGTAAAATAACTTCTGCTTGCTTGTTCCTAACCTCACTTTACCTTAAGTTGGTGCAAACCCACTCTGCTGAAATTCACTTGCACAATACTCACTGAGAAGACACAGTGCTGGGACAGTGTCACACATCTCCACACATTTTTACATACATATAGAGAAGATGAATCCATCTTGCACAGAGATTTTGAGGAAATCCACACACAACAGAATGTCCCCAAGGTTTATCATCTCTGCCCAACACAGAGAAGTAGGTATTAAAAAAAGCCTGATGATTACTTTGATTTAGATTCTACTTGACACTTAACCACAACTCCCTGTACCTAACATCATATAAGCAAATTCTTCACTCAGCAAAGTCCAGCAGGGGAGTATGTAATTAGATCTCAGCTGAAATTAAGATAAGTAATCCATTCTGATACCACATGGCCTCATGATTTAATTCCATTTACAAAAAGAAAAAAAACCCACAAAACTAAAACCAACCAACAAACAAAATCCAACACCAACAAAAAAGTCTCACCATGTTGCAGTACAATACACTTGAAAAGAAACTCGTGAAAACATCATCTTGTACTACACACATGAGCATATTTTCTACATTATCTTTGACATGGACTTCATTCTCTGCACACAAGTGTTTTTATGCTTTAAATGATATCTCCCACTGGTAGAATTCCACATAATCCTGGAAGGAGATACTTTCCAAGAGTAGATATCAAGATATTATCTTCATACTTTCAGAATCTGCAATGTCTCAATTGTGCCACATACCCAGGACCAAGCATACCCTATTTTTGGTCATTTCTGCTGTAAGCCAGCAGCCACCTTGAGATCCTTTATAACTGGCAGAGTCTGTGTGCCATCAAATACTCTATGGCATGGTGTTTGGCCCTGATGGCAGCTGGGCCAGGTTTGCAGGTCTCTCATGTAACAAGCAGACCATCCACTGCCGTCAGGAGATGCAGGGTCCTGCCTCACCCCAGCATCACAGACCATTACGTCATCCTGTTCATTTTGGCTTAGCTTGCTATCCTCAGAAGGCTGCATAAGTTTGTATGTAGGAGAAAAGGAGAGGATGTACAGAAAGTCTTGACGAATTTCCCTGCTATTTCTGGAAGGCAGCACTGCGAAACTGTGATCTTCCCCACGCAGAAATAGGTCCCGGTTCCCTACTGGCAGCTTGAACATGTTTCAGCTGAAACCCCATGAAGAGCAGTTGCTATGAAGAACCACGAAATAACACCCATCTTGTAGTTTGCAATTATATTTATCAGAAATGTAACAAAAAGGGTATTTCATAACACGGTATCTTACAAGATGGTTTGTACAATATCAGCATGCTGGGTCCAGGCTCCCTGTCAAAGCTTTATTCAGATGTTACACTGTCTTGACTAATCATTCCTAATCCTGTCATCAGCTGCCATCATGTCAAGATATGTCAGCCGTAAAAATGAAGAGATATGTTAAGGAAATGATGCCTTGCAAGGAGTAATGCTGAATTTGAATTTAGTAGGAAGATAATGACTTATTCTTTGTTGAAGAACTATCTTACGCAACTGATTCTAGTTCCCAAACGCATTCCTCATTTCTAACAGCTGCTCTCACCAGAACTTCTTTCCTTTTTAAGGTGTTTTACCTGAGATGCTTCACCAAAATTGTGCTTCAAGATAAAAAACAACCCAACAAATGTGATGTCTGGGAACTGATTGTAAATGAAACACAAGATTGCATGAACAGTGAACTCTTCTGGACTTATAATATATTGTACTAGAAAAACCTTAGCTAAACTTGGCCTACAACTGACTTGCTGATTGGCATGCTAGAGTGATTGCTCATTACTGGTGCTGATTGTCATGATACTCGCAGATTCAGCTATATCAGTTCCGAAAAGAAGGACACTGTCAAATAATTGGTGCAAGCTGAATGTCATGTGTAAAGACAGTTCTCAAGGGGAACTGTGAAAAGTTTGTTTCCATTCTGCTTTGGAGAGCTATTGCTGAAAACTCCTTATTTGATAGTATAGCTAAATAAATACTAACAAAAGAAGCCAGAGGGTGAAATTATGGAACCAACCCTTCCAACATTGCCAGAACCTGCATTACAACCACACCAAAGATAAAGGATTTTTCTTTTATGTAAAAAAATCTATTATATGAAGATGAAGAACTAGAATAGTGATGTTAATTCTGCTTGAAGATCTTGAATCTACAAATGCTGAGAATGGTCAAACACCTATGTCAACTAAACTGTAATGTTCCCATTACCATAGAGAACTAGGGACACCTGGGTTAACATTTAGTCTCATAATATTTTCTCCACTTTTTAATGAAACACACCAAACCATCTTTTATTCCATTTCCACGTTTCATTTATCAAAACAGCTAAAAATTAGTCTAATTCTTCTATAAGCCCTACACCCCATTAAAGAAAGAAATGGTATGTGGTATTTTGTCTTTTCTACACTGCTTTCTTTTATCCATCAAGTTTTTTACCCATTAGGTGATTAATTCCACAAGACTAAAGAAAAGCATTGTCCAAGAAATCCTCTAAACTTCTGTGTATCTCTGTGCAAAAAGAAGCAGATGGTTATATCGTAGCTGCCAGCTCTCCAGGATTGCATTAGGTGAATCACCTTCAATTCCAGAGTTGCTTAGGCAAATTAATACGTGATCATCTGTGCTACTAATTCTTGTTTCTTGTGTTAGTCAGCACAGTGGTTTGACATCTCCAAACTGGGTGATTCTACCAGGGATCCCAGCAGAAAATAACTTCTCATCAGATGCTTCATCATTCACAGGGTCAGGGATGAATATTAAAGGAAATGCAGAAAAGGTTTAGCCAGTTTGTTCTTTGGAATTTTAATTTCTTATTCAAAACCTAAAAAGGACAACAAAAATGCAGAAGTCCAACCTTTCCATTTCCATAATGCAGTTATAGAGTATTTTAATCTAGAGGCAGATGATAGCATAAGGAACAGATCTCAGGTAGTTAGAAAACATCAGAGTGGTTATTTAGAAACACTTCCATAGTAAAGAGGTACCAAGAGGAGGAAGACATCTATACTATACAAATGTATGAAAAATTTAAAAAAATCCCAGCTGGTTTTTTTCCCCTAATAGTAGGCCATCATTACTTAAACTCCCTTAATATGGCTTTCCTGACAGATTTAAGATGTTCTCTGATTTGAATGTTAATAGTTCACACACCTATTTGGTAAAATTCAGAGCTGCAACAAGAAAAACTTTGCAATATTTTCTATAATATGCCTCTATATATATTCTCTCAGCTGCTTTATCTCTGACAATTAATCGCCAGCTTTAATTTGTTATCTAGCTCAGAACATACTACAAGATTGATGGAAGCGATGGCAGGAAATTCCATTAGATAGCCTATAATTTTTTCAAAGACAATTTGCTTACTGTAACTTGCTTGGACTCATGGAGTATTTTGGTAAAGATCTTAAATGCTACAGACTTCTTCTGGATGCATCACAAATCTGATTATCTCCTCTGCCCTTTGTACACACACAGTCTCTCTTGCCAGTCCCAAGCATATGGAAATCATGAGTCAGCCCTAAGCCATTGAATTATAAGTTTGGACAGAAGAAAGAAACTGCAGCATTTTAAGAGTAAGTAGATATTCTTATCTTGTTTCTGAGAGGAACTCTTTTATAATGTCTTATCTGGTTAACAACTAGATAAAACAAATGTTTTCTTTACCGTTTTGTGTCAGAATGATTTGGGGAAAAAAAAAAAAATAAAGAAGTTAAGCAGCCAAAGCCGTGAAGAGGTAAGGATACCGAGACCTGCAAGACCCATAGGCTCACACCAACAGCTGTCAGATGGGGGAATTACAAAAGGAAAAATTTATGCTGCATCCCTGTCATTATATTGTTGAGTCTAAGCGTTATCAAAAGAACCTCCTTAATCACCCTGAAATGGGTTGCAGCACAGCTAAACACAGACAGGAATAAATAACAATAATAACAGCCCCAACAAAGCTAAACAGGCTGTAAAGCCCCATAATTGGATTCATCAATCTGAATCTGTTAGAAGGTTAGCGCTTGGGCTAATGCGGCTTGACCTGGAGTGATTGTTGATGCTGCACCAGCTATAAGACTCCTGCGGGTGAGCAGTGAGGGGGAAAATAAATAAATATATCAACGAGGCTCTCGGGAGCACTTTAGGAATCACCCTTTCAGCCTGCCATAGCTATCATTCAGCCTGCAGCATCTCAGCACTACAGACAGCAATCTAATCTTTACACTGCAGCTAGTGGGAAAACAGCACCCCGCCTGCTGGAACAGGGAAAATACTTCACAGACAGCAGCGAGCTGGTAATTGCTGATGTCAAACAAGCTTATTAAATGGAAGGATTTCATCCACTCCACCCTCCCAGCAGCCACATCCTGTACAGCAACGTGACAGCAGTTCCCAGCAGTGATCTGACTCTGCAGGTTACACGCCAGCCCGAGGCCTGAGCCTGAGGAGCTCAGGCAAGACTCCCCTCTCAGCAGCCTCTGCAGCCATCCTGCTCCCTGAGAGACATCACCAGCAGTCATAAAATTTGCCTTTGGAAGGGCTGGCATCAGGTGAGCCCTTGTTCTGCAGAGTACTTTTTACAGGGCAATTATATCCTGCTCTATTTGCCTTTATGTTGTTCTTACAACATAATTAATTTTAATTTTTATATTTTTTTATATCCCCTTAATATTAGGGGATATAATAAACGTCATTTCTGTTAAATGAACCACCAGGGCATAACCTTTCTTACACTGCTCTTTATTAGCACCCCCTGACACAAATTAGCACATTAATCTCTACAAACAACAACAAAAATAATAATAATAGTATTTTGATGGCCTTATTAACATATAAAGCATATCTAGCAGCTTGTACAATATCCATGGTGCATTTTTGACACTGTGGCTCAACAGTGCATGGTCTCCTTTTGGTTGGTCAATAGCCTGTGAGTTTGGGAGATCATTGAAACCTGACACTGAAACATCATCTCTGTGAAATTACAAGGAGGTGAAAATTTGTCCAGCTCTCAACATTTCTCAGCTTTACACCTGCTTCCTTCTGTTATGGCTCAAGTATCTTTCAAAGGCCTAGGCTTGAATCAGCCCTGACAGTATCTGTGTACAGGTCTCTGAGCATCTCTGGACGGTTTTGCTCACTTTCTTACAGGCATTATACTGGAAAACAAACCCCAGTTTCTGTCCAGTTGAGGACAATGTGGTCTGAACAGTGTATGGGCCATGCCTTCAGAAAATTTCTTAAATTTACATTAAAACTTTTGTGATACGTAGGTTATAGTGCTGGGTGTAGAGAGAAGTTGGCTTTGTAAACATTTCAGTACAATCCCACTAATGCCCCTAGCTTGTGAAGACAGTTTTGAACCTACAATATATAAGATCAGAAGAAGGTAAAACCCCATTTTTCTCCTCATCACTCAACAGACTATTGAAATCTATTTAATATTTCTTTTTAATCTGATCAGAATATGTTTTATAGGTAAGGATAAACTTTCCAAGCCTTGAGACTGATTAATTTTACTTATACTTCCATGGCAAAATCACCACAAATGCTTAAGAATTTTGCAATAGTTCATTGCAGAAGCTTCTCCAGAGAACATAATGGACAGTTTTTCACCCATTTCATGTCTCAACACCAAATGCAAAGTTAGTCCAAATACTGATAGCATTCATAGTGAGTTCCACAATACTTTGGTATTTGTTGGTTGGATATGCTTTTTTCCTATGCTCAGGTTTTGATCTATCGCCCTCATATACATCTATATCCATATCCTACTCAACCCTCATAAAGTTACCTCCAGAGTCACCCTTTGTTTTCTTAGTGCAACTTTCTATCACCTCATTAAAATACTGTACTAATTTACATTAACTTGTACACCAAAATTGAGTTTAGGGGGTTTTAAACTCTCAGTTGGAAAGCTCTCAAATTTTAATGCATTGAAGCACTCAGTTACCTCCAGGATAGTGTTTTTGTTAATCAGCTAATGTTATTCAGTTTTTGCCTTTGTTTATACTTAGAAATTCTTAATATATCGAACTGTAGCCCAAGTATCTTAAACTCCAGGGATAGAGACAATACAAAATTCAAATCATTCATGTCTTTGGGAATCATGCAAAACATGTATCTGATGAATAAAAGAAAAAGAAAGAACATAGGAAGTATAAGGCATGTTCTGAAAGTAGCCTTCCTCTTGCTAGGAGACCAAATATTCACTTTGCTCTCAGAGAATAATAATTTTAAAGTATCAGAGACAAAGGCTACACAGTATTTTTATATCTTATATGCATTATTTAGAATAAAGGTATTTTTTTTAAAAGAGACAGAAAATGCCAAAACCACTCAGCTATTACCATCATCAACTCAACCTCAACATAATCATAGGAGGCCTCATACTCAAAATTTTCTCCAACTTTAATCTACACTGAACAACTCCTGAAGAACTAGTATCTGCTGGTGAATCAATCAATGCTGCAGAAAACAGGATGACAAACAGCACTCTAGGTTGTCGGTGTCAACCTTTAGAAAGTTCTTAGGAAATATTTTTCTTTAATACTAAGCTACAGTTTCTGACTTGGGTCGCATTTGTCTCAGGCTCACTAATATGCCAGATGGGTCTCAGCAAAAAAGAGGTACCTGCAGATGTTTCTCCACAGATATAACTCAGATGAAAATGTTGCCTGCAGTAGAAAAAGAACTTCTACAATAAATTGTCTGGAAATATGATGTGCCTTTATACATGAGCAATCTGCCAGTATGCCAAGGGTGATGTGATCACAAACTGCTGAGAGTAACAGTGGAGGTCATTCTGACACATATGGAAAAGACTGATTCTTGGGCTCCATGGAGCTATTTTGACATACAAATAACTTAAAAAGGAGAGTATTTTGTACACTGAAAGTTGGTCTATTTGCTTTTATAAGTGAAGTCTCAGAGGACCTGATTTTAGGAACGCTCAGCAGTACCAAGAACTTCACCCAAAAATTAAATACAGATGGTGTGCAGTCAGTTTTGTTCTGTAAAACATTCCTGTGCATACATAAGAAGTTGTTTACTTTATTTTCTAAACATCTTGATGAATTTCAAAAGGAGAGATTTCTGACCTCTTGGTCTACAACAAGCATAACAATATCTCATCATTATCTTACGCTATCCCACAGTTCTGGGTTTTGGTACATGAGGAGGCAAAGAAGAAATCGGGAGAATGTCTCTGCAGACATTCATGGAAATGCCATGAGTTCTCTGTGTTAAGGAGATGCTCAGAGCAAATATTTCCCAAAAAAAAGGAGACTCCTAATAACATGGTTTCCTGCAAAATTGATGACTGTCTAACAGGTTTTGAAACAGTGCCTTTGTTTTGTACAGGCCCAATTCTTGTAAGCAGTCCTAGATCCTGCAAAGCTGCATCACTCAAAATGATGGATTGCAACTGGATCGTAAGTTTGCATGTCTCCTTCCTAGGTGCAACTATCAGACCTGCGTGTTAAGTGTGAAATGTATTTGGCAATGGTAGCTAGCAAACACTAAAATGAGTTTGTAAAGGACCACCAAGTCAGACAGAGCTCTGAGCAGGGGCTGTGTAAATCATCTTCTTAAAGTGAACTCCCCAAACAGATTTTTAACTATTATCAACCCAAAACCACTATCTCGAGAGTGCAAATGAAGGTTTACAATCCAGTCTCTCCCTCTGTGTGGTATCACTGCTGATAGGACTAGTTCCAGCAAATCCAGTGAATCTCTGAAGTGCCCCAAGCACTGCACAGTCCCTCGGTCCCCAGCAAACTTAATTTTTTGTTCTTTCTGAGATCTAACAATTCATTAAGTCTCTCTACTGCACTGGTCTCCCTGCAGAAGCCCAGCCCTGGGCACTGGCCCTCTTGGCTGCCAGCTCTGTTCTTTCCTTCCCTGACAAGCCCCCATATCCCTCTCACTGCATTCCAGGTGGTTCTGTAGAAAGCTAATTATTTTTGATCATTAAAAGTTTGCATGAAAAAGTATGAAGAATAATAAAAATAAATTGAGTGCACTGGGTATTAAAAATTCATATTCCACACAGAATCACACACAGAGAATATTTTCCCTTCAAAGGAAGCCAGGAAAGATAAGGAAAACATGTCTGGTTTCAATCAGATATTCACTCCCAACTTGGAGTCCACAGATCCACCAGAAAACAGCTGGGGGTAGCAGATCAAAAAGAGAAAACTACTTGCCAAAGATTACTAATGTCTGATGACAAGATGATGGCATCATGGTTTCCTTCATCACAGAATGCATTATAAACTGGCTCTGTTCTTCTGTGAGCAACAGTCAGACTCAGCGTCCTTATCTCACCATGCAGAGCAGTTAGAAAAAGCACATTCCTGTATCAAAGCCATCACTTGCAGTTGGTATAGATACAGTAAATAATAGAAATCAGTTAGATTTTTCTACCAAATAATATAAATCAATTAAATATTTCCATCAAATTACCTTGTCTTACTTAGGAAGTTCTTTGTTAAACATATAGCAGCTGTAATTGTTCAGGAGGTATGAGCAGACTCACCTATTTTTCCTTTCCCTTATTTTCCCCCAATTTTTTTGTCACAATACCCTCAAGCTCATTTAAAAGAACAAGGAAAATTAAATTATGAGTATTATTTATAACAATAACAATATACTTTATAATGAGCTATTCGTCACCAAAAAAAAAATTGAATTTTTGAATTTGTCTGACATTTACATGTGCCATGTTTCCTCTACTTACCACGAAGCTGTCAATCTATTATTTATGAAAACAAGAGACCAGAAATGGGTGTACATGGTTTCAGACAAATCTACTGGCCTGTGTAAACACTCATTTCCTCCCTCATTCTGTTTAAAGACTCTCTGCTTTTGAAAAATAGATGATTATTGCATTGAATAGCACCTAATGATGTAAAATTATAACATTCCTAAGGCTGGGAAATTAGTACTTCAGCTCTAATACAGATAGAGTGGTAATGTTGATATAAAAGCACTACATTTCAAGCAAAGCATCAGTGTTTCCTCTTGGAATTGTCAGCGCTTCTGAGATCATAATACTTAAGTGACACCAATTTTCAATTAACCTTTTTATTTATTTACATATTTATTTTTGAAACCTAGAAATTGAAGAGGGTTTCTGAATTTCTTTGGTTCTGAGAAGAGTTGAGAGAATAGTTTTCTACAGGCAGCTCTTCCATGCATTCCCATTTCTTTATTTAATTAAGGTAAGATATACCTGTATGTGAAGTATGTGGTTTCTTCTCACACATGCATTTAAGCTACCAACAAGCTACCAATTAGTCAACAATGCTTCTACAAATCATATCTACCTGCTGGCTGTTGTCTGTGAGATTACTCTATTTTGGGCCCCAAATGAAATAAGGCTGGGTCCACCATCCCCTGTGTGTGGTACAGGACTTCATGGCCTGGAGTTCAGCTTAGGTAAAATACATCTTGTTCCCAAGCAGGACTGTGCAGACCTGTTGTGTCCCACTCAGGCATGAAGCAAGCAGGAATGGCTCTCTCGGGGCAGCGAGTCTGAGATATGAAGTCAGAGTTTTGAGACATGACTCCTAAGACCAAACAAATCTGCCCCAAAATGTGTTATCTTATGCTTGACTGTGTCAGGGCCATGAGCGGAAATATGGAAGTGTAAAGCCTTATGTTTAGACAAGAGTCTGACAGCACATTCAAGCTCTTTTCCCTTCTGGCCACAGATGAAACAACCAAGAGGAAAAAGGACTCAATGAAAATCTTTCTAGACCTTCTATTTGCACTGGCCTAGAACTAATTTCTGAGCCTTTCTCTCAGAAAAACTGAGTCTTTCCAAGCCTGTCTCTCAGAAAAAAAGTCTGACTTTCCTCCTCTGCAGCCAGGAAGCTAAACCTAACAGAAACAAACCAACAAATCAATACAAGCAGTATGAACAGAAGCAAGCTGAACCAGATTTCATCCACCATGGCCCTTGTAAGAGTCTGTGCAAAATGCTTCAGCAAGAAGTAGACCAGACAAGTTTCCTCCATGTCCTCCTCCCACCTCAGCGTGCAGGTATAAGGCAGATTGAGCCAATATAAACACAAACACCACTGAGCTCCCCTACAATATGGTCCTTCCCACCATTGAGGCATTGGCACAGACCAGCAAAAGGAGATGACAGAGCAGTAACCCTACAACTAAGAGACTAATGATGCTATATTTCAGAGCCCTGAAACAGCCTCAGGTGTATTCCAGTGCCAGTACAAGAGGGTCATGGGCCAGGGGCAAATGGACATCTGGCTTGGATGGGGCAGAAGCACAGCAGTGCCAGTCAATGCAGTGACACTGCTGTGGCACTGTGGCCACAGCTTTCAACTGACACTTCTCCATATACTGGTTTTGCAATCATGATTCGGACACATGTACATTTTTAGCCACCAATGGCAGTGAGACCCAAAATTAATTCTGCCCTGAATGAAAAGCTCCATGTCTGAAATCTGCTGCCCAATAATAGCTGTCCTCTCAACCCTCTCTCTTGCTACCTGAAGCATACCAGGGATCTCTCCTTATATAGGATCTGCTCTACGCAGCAGCAATCCTTACCATATTATATCAATAACATATAGTGTATACATATGTCAAAAGAGAGATATGTAGTGTTTTTATAACTTTTTTTAGAAATGTATGGAATGATGCTCAGTCCTCCCCAAATGTACTCATGATGCAGATGAACTATGCTTATTCACATTATCATAACATGCAAAAGAGTAAACACCACCTTTTTTTCCCCTATTAGTCTTTATTAATGTTCTGTCTGATTTTTTTTTTTGAGCAGTGCTGAGCACTGAACCAATATTTTTAGAGAACAATCCCTAGTGACTCTGGACTCTCTGTCTTGCATGGTAATGTGGTTCTGATCTCACTGTGGGTGTATAGACACAATAGATTTTTCCCAGTGCTTTACTTATATTTGTAGATAAAGAATATGAACTTCATGTTATGTTGTCATCTTAATATTCAAATACAGATATAAGTATACATATCTGTATATTATACAGGCACACACACTTCAATTATACCATGTATAACTATTTATTACTATTTAACAGTGAATACCTCAGCACAGATGCCTAAGGAATTCCATTACTCTCCTCCCTTGTGAAATAAAACTATCCCTCCTTTACATTTCCTACCTTTTAAACAGTAATTAACATGCAGAGGACCTTCTCCCCATCCTGCCACAACTTAATTTCTTTCAGAAAATTCAGCAAAGGACCTTGTAATAAAGGTTTCTCTGGCATAATATCAACTGGATCAGTTGATCATATTTTCAGATGATGAAAAATAAATTTGAAAAATACTAATCCACTCCCAAAAGCTGTGTCAGTTCTCCCTCCTTATACTGTTTCACCCTACTAGTCCTAAAATGTCTTCTAACAGTTCACACAACACCAAGTTTATAGGTTGTCTGAATTCCCTATCCTGTTTTAATCCTTTCTAAAAGTTACATTTATATTTGTCATTTCATTCTCATCTAGTACCACTACTGATTTAATCAATAGACTCCATAGCATAGCTGAAGGCTTTAATTTTCATATTTATGTTCCCTCAGGGATCCTTAATAAATAGCACCTGATTGTGTTAATTTGTCTGCATTCACTCTATGTCTTCTAAACCTTATTCTTTTGACACTCTCATTTGGGAAACTTGTGTTTCAAACTCTGATCCCTGTAAAACAAAGCTCTCTGGTTTCAATGTCTTCTTGGTGGTGACATTCACTGAGAAGAATTGGTTTAATTTTTCTGCATTTTTACCCTGTGAGAACTGCTATTAAACAATGACCATCTATTGGCCCACAGTCTTTCTGGCAGGCTTTCTAATATGTTTGACAAATAACAATATTTCTAATTTTTATGTCTTTAGAAAATTGTTGCCCGAAGTCTTTTTCTTTTCCTACCTTATTAATTTTACATTTAACTTACATTCTTTTTCCATTTGAATTTGATGTTCATTTTAGTCTCTTAACTCCTAGTAATCCCCCCTTCATCTGGTGTTTAACTCTGAAGACTTGTTTGGAGTTATTTTCCAAGTTTTCTTTTTCTACAAATAGAGTAGATTTGACATTCCACTATATTATATTTAAGCAATCACCATGTAATGCCACAAACATTTTTTTTTTCTTCTGGCAGTTCCTTTTCATTTCTTTGAATAGTTTATTGATTTTTATGTATTTCTACATTATTGCAGGGAAAGGGCTAAATCTGAGTCTATTGTGATAATTATTGTGTCACAGCTATTTAGCAGTAATGTTCAGACTCAGGCCCAGATCAGGATTATTCATGGCTTGTTCTCCTGACATTGCTCCAATGACTGCTCTAAGAAGCAGGCATTTTCAGGGCCTAAAAGCTATTCTCTGCAGAACACATCTCATTCTGACATTCACCCTTCCCTCCTGGAGATACACAGGTGAATCTTTTCTGTCAGTGTGATCTCTGCCATCTCCATGAAGATGTCTTTGTTGCTGCTAAAAAATCAAGCAAAATTCTGAGGATAATTTCAAACTGTTGAGACTTTAGCCTAACTCTCAATGGACATAATTTATTTACTTTACTTGATTATAAGTAGTCTAGAGTTAGGACTAAAACCTGCATCTTCCAACCTTTTTTCTTTAATCAGCATGTTTCTGCTCACATTCATTTCTGTTCCTAACAATTTGACTTTTAAGGTCACTACACAGATGAATAACAGCAATAGGAATTTAATTTCATGTTCAGCTGAAGGGATTCTCTGCCATCAAATGAGATTCCAGGAGAGAGCTTTACCAGTCTTGTGGCTACTCCCCCAGCAACGCCACTGAAGCATTCTGTGTCAATGGAATCTTTCCTAAACAATGAAGCAGGCCAAACTTTAACAGTCTGAACTTCAGTCATCATCTCAGTTTGAGGTCCTGGTCCTCCAGGGTGATGGACCATTGTGGTGAGACATTTGACATGATGCTTTACAGTGTAAAGCTTAGTCCTTATTTTGTCCACAGCAGCACAGTCATGAAGTGTCTGACCTCACCCTGTGCTGCTTTTCTGCCTCACCCTCTCTCCTGTGTCATCTACAGGGAGGGAGGGAGGGATATTTGTTTTTTCAGACATTAGAGGAAGCAGGAAATGGAGAGTCTGTCTTCACTGCAAGAGCTAGTTTGTAAATTTGCACTGCAGGATAGCACACAGAGAGCTGAGCCCATGAAAGGCACTACCACTGTCTGGATCTGGCACAAAGATCTCCAAATGGGATTGCACACAACTTTATCTGCTGCATTAAGCTGAGCCACAATATTTTCTTTCCCAAGAAGGAATCAGGGAAGAAATTGACTGTCTGTCTTATTGTATCGGGAAGGACAGAATTACAGCAAAGTGGCACATGACTTGCCACACCAATACAGACACAGTCCACATCAACACAATCTAATCAGCTACACAAGATCAGTTTGGGTGATTCAGATTAATAGTTCAATCCAGAAGTACTAGCACATATTCAAGTTAAGGCATTTTACTTTTGTACAGTAGTTGAGTTATAAATGGAGCTAACATCTCAGAGAAAATAAGCCCTGGGCCATTTTCTTATGGCACAATGAAAAATGTGAAAAACAACTTCAAATAATAGTTATTTCATTCTAGCACCTGCATAGCCATGCTATGCAGGGAATGTTGCTGATTAATTAATGAAGTCCATCTGATGATGTCTCCCAATGAAGAGCTTACAATCTATATTTCAAATTACTTTTGAAAATTTAATCATCAGAATGTAGAATTTGCTCATTAGTTAGTAATAATATATTAAGTTCCTCTATCTGTCCCCGAATCAAATAGATAAAGCCTAATTAATAAAAGGCATGCCACAGAATATGTGTAGTCCCACTGGTGACATAAAATGTAGCAAGGGAAGCTATAAATCTTGGATGTTAAATGTACAGCAATGTGTTAATGGAGCACTGGAATAGATTGCCCAGAGAGGCTATGGAGTCCCTCCCTTGAGATGTTCAAGAACTGTGTGGACACAGTCCTGTGCCACGTGCTCTGGTATGGCCCTGCCTGGGCAGGGAGGCTGGACAACATGACCTTCCAACCTCACCCATTCTGTGATTCTACTACAGCCCTCCATTAACACAGATACTTTATAAAAAAAACCCAGAAATTATCTAAAAATATACTGTTTAAATACAGTTCTTTCTCATCCTAGCTCCAACATGAAATTTTTCTGTGATATTTTTTTTCTAGAGCAGTACAGCATTCAAGCCTTTAAAAGCTTTTAAAGAGTTACTTCTGTTCTCACCCTACAATCAGTTAAGGTGATTTTTCTTGGTAATAGAACAATCTCATGAAAAGTACAATATGTTTAGCTGGAATCATCAGTGTAACATAACCAACTACCTGGCAAATGCGCATTCTGAGGAATAGTCTGTGGTATTTAGCCACAACTGCAATAAGCATCATAGTCACAGTGTCCTGCAGGAGGGAACAGAAGTGCTCCTGTCTCACACCTGGAGGTGATGCCTGTGTCCTTGACTTTCAATGCAGAAGGAAATCAAGCCTGCCCTACACAAGTGGCCGTGTGCAAACAGAGCACTGCCTTCTCAATGATGTGCTCCTAGGAGGCACAGCCTTTGTAGCCCTGAATTAAGGACTGTCCTGTCACAGAATATAGGAGACTCTGCTCTGCCTCTAGAAGGCTGAAGCCTAACCAGGATTCAAGTTAATGAAGGTGAATTAAAATCTATAAAGGCGCTTTATGTAATTTGTTTATCATGTCGTGGAAGACATTTTTATCTGTTTCAAATTCCTTAACATAATTCCAGTGAGTAGCACATAAATAACATTATTCCTCATATTTCCACTTTTGTATTATATATACTTATATATTTGAAAGCAACACAATTTAATTTCACTTTGCAGCAATTCACATTTGGCAACCTTTCAGGGCAGCATAATAAATTCAGATCACCATAGGAATTCCGTCCAAATTCTAATAGTACTTACAGTTACATAAACCAGAAAATTAAAAGACAATTTTTTCACTGTTCTTTTTTGTTATTTGAATACTGATTTCTGTAGAATGTAAGGAGCCTACAGATACATGTGCTAAGCTTATTTACTTCACAGACCAATATTATGTATGTTACTCCAAAGAAAAAAGTTCGTATATTTTCGTTTTTGCATTCTCTCCATGTCTCGCTCCTCTTTACAAAACACAGCATACACATTTCTTCATTTGCACTCTTTACACATTTCTGTCATCCGTACCTCTCACTGACAGTGGAATACCTTTCCTTCCCAGATGCAGTATCAGATTTTTAATCATAACTGATTCTCACTTTCTTTCTTCTCCCCTGACACTAAACACATTTGCCTTAATTTACATATTAAAATCAATGTCACAGTCAATCATTAAGAGTTTACTGAACTCATAATAGTTGACATGGGTATTTTTTTGTCTCTTGGCTGCTGTGTAACATGAATGATCTTATAAACTTCCCATTTGCTCCTCACAGCCTATCCCCTTCCTGCAGAACAGGAAGGCATTAAGACATTGCATTCCAAGAAAACAGGTTCCTAAAAGATTGATTTGCAAAGGAAGACAGAATGTGTATCTCAAACAAACCTGCAGGAGTAGGTGGATGTCAGTCAAGCCATGTCAGAGTTCTCCCTGACTCCCACACATTCCTATGTCTTTGCATTCCAAGGTCAAAGCAGCTGCTTGCTGACTAATATCCCAGAGTTCAGTAATGAGTATTCATTTCTGATTCTCCATAATAATAATTTTTAACTAACAGGTTTCTACCCCACCCCTCGGCTCTGGATGTCAAAATAAATTTACTGAACCCAGAAGGAATATGATCAAGTCCAGAAGAAGTTTTAAATTCAGAGGTCTGAAAAATCTTCAGCCACATGCTTACTTCACTAGTGTTCCATCATTAAAATTTCTCCTTTTGGAAATGCACGTTGATTTTGAAACATCTCTATTTTGGCCAGTTCTGTTAGCATTATCTCCATTTTCTCGTGAAAATTCATGTCTGATTTTTTTATTCTTCATCAGCAAACATTTGTCATTTTTAAATTTGCATGAACTTCTGTACTTGCATCAAAATTTATTAATAAAATATTTCTAAAATATTTTAAAATAAAAATGTTAATAGTCAAAATTATGAAAGAGACACCAATTTTGACCTCTTTTAGTGATTATCCTTATATACTTGTCAGATAAGGAGCACACAGCTTCAATCTCACTCTCAGAACTGCCTACATAAAAATATTTTCAAGACCTACATACATTTTCTACAAAGGTGAATTCATTTAAAATATGGTACAGTGATTACATCTGCAGGTATTAACTGGCCAACACTTCTATCTCTTTGGAACTGCTACTTACAATTCCTACATTTCCTAATAGACCAGTGCTTACCAAGTACCTTTTCTCTCCATAGTGTTCAAAATAATTAATCCTCTATTTTGTAATTTTTCTATTTAGATCTCAAATGCTGTCTCTTTTTCACTTCATAGTGGATTAACAGGGTTGATTCCAAGTAATGCTACCTATCTCCTATTGAATCTTTTGTTGCTCCTTTTGCTGATTCTCTGGGCTGGGAAATCTGATATTTTAAGCTGCCCTTCTAACAAGACTGCTGCAAACACATTTTCCTGACTCCTTTCTGAATTCATCACTGTTAGAGGGCCAAATACAGAATGCATCAGCATGCAATACTCCAAATGGAAAGACTTTTCATTCAGAAGACTGGGTTGCGTGAGAACAAGTTCCGCTTGCCAGGATGAGTTCTGTGGCCTGACTTGATCCCCCTGTAACTACTGATTCCAGCAAATTGAGTTTTCCTCTGCTCACTTCTGTCAGTAGCACAGCCTACTCCCACTCTATTGCCTGCCCATTAAAAACACAAAGGGAAAAATAAGGGCTTTTACCAAAACAAAAAAGCAAAAAAGAAATCAAACCAAATAAGCCACCTATCAGAGAAAATAAGATCCATGTCTTTGAATAAAACTGCTTTCAAAAGCACTAACCACAATCACCCAATCTTATCTAGCATGGCCTATTGTCAGTATTCATACTGTTACTGGCCTAATTTATATAGTAAATTTTATAGAGAAGAAATTTTTCTTCTTATTATCTATGTCTGCTTGTCTGCTATTCCGTGGGCTAACTTGTGCTTGGCTTCTGAAAACACCTTAAGAGATGGGGATAAAAGCCTGTTTTGCTATCATGTATCTCCAAATTCTGCATGAAGTGCTTTATTTTGTGGTTTTCTTGACATAGTACAAGCTCCCAAGTAAAAGGAGAGACCTAGCCAGTTACCATATGCCTGTGGGGAATACGTGATGCCATGTAATGGGATACCACCATTTTGAGACTTTCTTCATGTAATCAGATATTTTTGTGAGGCATCAGCCAAAGTGATGCCACTGCAAGACCTGACAGAGTGAGTGAGAGTTCTTTCAGCTCCACAAAGATTAAACTTCTTTTCAGCATTTTTAAAATGTCAGTGATCACAGAGGTATTATATTTATATGATGCTTTTGTAAAAATAAGAACTGAATAAAAAATACAGCTGAGATTTAAAATTACAAAGCGAAACAGCAGAGAAACTGTTTTACCTCACATGCAGCAAGGGCCACATGCTCACCTCATTTCTTCCACTGTAACTGTGCTGACTGTTGTGCTGGGGATTTGCTGTGAGCAGGCAGGCTCATAGGGGTTTTATTAAGCAGCTGTGGGATCCTACTTGACTGCACAGAGGACACAGATATTGACGATTCCAAAAGGTCCTTAAATCCCAGTTTCCCCAAACTGACTGCAAGAATCACCTCCCCTGTCTCCGAGGTCACAGCTCCAGCTCCCCATGGCATGCTGTAGAGCTTGGCTTGACATCATTCCCACTGGCCTCAGCGTTTTGATGTGTACATGACTCTCTATGAGCCTGGAAGGTAAGAAATACAGGAAAACAGCTTTACACAGCTTCTCTTTCTATGTGAAGGTGTCAATAATTTTTCTTACAATGAAAAATTCTGCAAATAGCATGGGGGACAGGATTAGCTTTTCCATTGTTTTTTGATTTTTGTTTTTTGGGTTGTTTTGTTAATCTTTCTGGTTATTTCCAAGGTAAATAATAAATCAGTATTTCTCTTAGAACTGAAAATACTGTTTCAGTCAGACCTATTTTTAAATTCTTAGACGACTTGCAAAGATCGGATTTATCCCCTTAGCACAGTAATTTGCTTATGAAAACTACCTGAAATGAGAAGAATCCACCCAACCAGCCACTTCTCTGACCCTGGCAAATTAATGTACCAGAACACATGAAAGTAGAAAACATAGAAGAGCAATGCTTTTTTCCTCCTAGCTCTGTGCTTGCTAAAGCACTTGAAGTAAAACATCTATTAATCTTTAAAAACATTCAATTTAATTACCCTGACTAATGTTAGCTTGTACCAAATGTTACAGATATGTTTTCCTTCATAAAGTACAAAATGTTCTTTTAATTTTAAATTTGTGTAACTAAATTCCAGTCCTCTGAGCAATTTTCTACCTAATTTCAACTGTCAATTGGCACAAAAGCAGCTTCTCTACAGTGATCCAATCATCTAGTTCACTTCTGCACCGAAACAAATTTATGAAATGCAGTAGTTCAATTTTCTTTTTGAAAGTCCATCAGAGTAAGTTTGGGTTTCCATGAGATCACTACAGTTTCTATTGGAAACTCCACAAATGTTTTCTCTTGCACTAACAATCTGGGATCTGACTTGCTTTATATTGTCAGGTGATCCAGATTTGCTGGGGAAGGGCTGCAGAACACAATACTTGTACTCCGACAAAGTGTTGCAGCGTTGTGCTGTAGGCAATTTCAGCTCTCAGGCAGGATAACAGGTTGTAAAAGGTGAAAATAAATCATGATTGGTCCTGCATTGCCTCCAGCAATGCTCCAGAAAGCCAGACTGGCTGCTGCTTCTGCCACTAAGGATTCAGCGGTAAATTGAAAAACTGGTCCTGAAAAGGTATTTTTGCAAAGACATCATCATTCAGAAACAACAGTCCCCATTCTGACCCTTCCTGTTCTTCTGTTAGCTGTGGCAAAATGAATCTAGTCTTACAGGAATTCTCCTCTTCCCTCAAGTCCCCTATGCACACAAGTTAGGCTGGACTGCAAAGCAAGAACAACTGCTCTTTCTTGGCAGAAGGAGAACAAAATGTTTTCTACTGTTTAAGCTCTCGACCAAGAAGAAAAAACAAGCGCACATACACACACCTATAATGTTTTAATATTACTGTTGTAAGAATGTAAGAAAAAGAAAATTCAAAGAGTATACGGGGGAAAAGGATAAAATATAAATCGGTTTGCACAGCTAAGCACAAATATGTGAATCATTAAACTTTTTTGAAGCAGAGATACAGGCACAGTGGAAGGGATGAAGATTATTTTTGCTTTGTATAATCTTGGCCCTATGGTACCAAGCCCAGCTGGGATTCCGAGGCTGTCCTATAGAGGGCCGACACATTTTCTCCTCAAAGAACTTGAAAGCCTTTTTACTCCAGTCATGAGATATGGAATGCAGAATGTTAATGAAGTCCCTGGTTCGTTAAACTTATCTTTGATCCAGTCTGAAGTTATGATTATTCTGTAAAAACAAACCAAAACAGTCAAATATTGCTGTTTGCTTACTCTCCATACTGAGAGGCGATCCCTACAACTCATTACAAAGAAAATCCACATTGCCAAGTGTATTGGTGTGGCACAGCCCGTTTTTGGGAGGCACGGAGTCACAGAGATGACTCCTGTGAGGAGCTGCTGGAAACTTCCACCGTGTCTGGCAGAGCCAGCCCCTGGTGGCTCTGGGGATGGACATGCTGCTGGCCAAGGCTGGGCCACTGACAGAGGCTAGTAATGCCTCTCTGATGACATATTTAAGAACAAAATCAAAACAGTCACAAGTTTTTGCTTCTAGTCGGAGAAGAGGAGGAGGTGAGAACATGTGAGGGAAACAACATGGAGACACCAAGGTCCGCGGAGAAGGAGGAAAGGAGGTGCTCCAGGCACTGGAGCCGAGATTGCTCTGCAGGCCGTGGTGAGACCATGGTGAAGCAGCTGTGTCCTGCAGCCCGTGGGGATCCGTGGGGATCCATGGGGATGCAGAGATGCAGCCGCAGCCCGTGGGGATCTGTGGGGATCCATGGGGAGGCAGAGATGCAGCTGCAGCCCGTGGGGATCTGTGGGGATCCATGGGGAGGCAGAGATCCGGCCACAGCCCGTGGGGATTGTGATGAACGGGCCAGGAGACCAGCTCCTTTTAAAAAGGCCTTTATTAAACCATACAGCTCTGGGGTGGGGGCCCGAGGGGTCGCGCACACCGCCACTGCTCCCACTTGGACACCGCAGAAGAGGAGGATCCTTGCAGCTTTGTCACTAGAGCAGAGCTGGGCCTTCCTTCCTCACGGGAGTCCCCGGGAAGACTCGTTCTCTTGGCCTCGTAGCCTAGGGTGTCACCCAGTCGAGTCCCCTCGTGGTTATGTCAGCCTCTGGAGGGAAGTCAGGGGACTCCTCTGGGTCTTCCTTGTTTGATGGTACTGTTTTTATCCCTTTCCTTTTGTGTGGCTCGTTGTCTCGGGGTTTTTTCCAGTCTGGGTGCATCCCATGAGTCTCTGGTGTCTCTTGTTTACATAAAAGTCCTTATGTCATCCTCCTCCTCAGGGCCCAACTGAACACCGTACAGCAGCTTGGGGCAGGGGTACAGTGTTGCCATGTGGGAGTCTAGGAGCAGTGGGGGCAGGGGCTGGCTGAACACGGAACAAGAAACACAGTACAGTAACTTGGGAGAGGGGGCAGGGCCTGGCTGAACAAGGAACACGGGGTACAGCAATTTGGGACAGGGGTACAAGGTAAGTAAACCTGGGACAGGGGTACAAGGTGAGTAAACCTGGGACAGGGGTACAAGGTAAGTAAGAGGTTTACAAACAGTAATATGGTAATGTTATAAATGCAAAGGCAAATCCGTGATATTAATTAAAAGAGAAATTTATTAATAAGCAACAAAGGAAACAACGATAAAAATCCACAATAAAAAGATCAGCGCAGCGCTGGGTGGACAGGGTCTACACCAGAGGTATAGGTTTCCCAAATCCACGTATGAGGGTTCCCAGGCTTGGGTTTTTATAGAGATTTTATGTCCTTGGGCTAAAATTCCAAGCAGGTTCCATTCACCAAGTGTCCCTGATTGTTCCAGTGAATGGATTTCCTGGCATG
>NC_031768.1:14506372-14539319 GCF_001522545.3 Parus major
ATGGGGAGGCAGAGATCCGGCCGCAGCCCGTGGGGAGGTGCCCACGCCGGAGCGGTGGATGCCTGGAGGAGGCCGTGATCCAGTGGGAGGCCCGGGGAAAGGGAGGGCGCTGCTCCCCGGCCGGAGCAGGCTGTCCCTGCAGGCCGCAGCCCTGGGAGGAAAGGCCCACACGCAGCAGCTGTGGCAGCGCTGGGTGCCCGTGGGGCAGCTCCCGCTGCAGCAGCTGAGGTTCGGCTGCTCCTCGGAGAGCGGCCCCACGCCAGGGCAGCTCCCGAGAGCCGTGTCCTGTGGGAGAGACCCACGGGCTCCCGGGGGAAGGACTTCTCTCCCCGAGCAGCGGAAGAAAATCTCGGTGATGAACTGACCAAAACCCCCAGGCCCTGTCTCCCTGCGCCGTGGATGGGAAAGAGGGAGGAGCTGGGGGGAGAAAACGTTTTAAGGGCTTATTTTACTTCTCATTATCCTCCTCTGATTCTGTGAGTAATAAATTTATTTACAACTAAAACTGAGCCTCTTTTGCCCTTGAAATATTTATCCCAGTCCTTATCTCACTCGTGAAGCCTTTTTTAACTTCTTTTTTTCCCTTTTCTCTCCTTTGCCCAGCTGAGGCAGGGGAGGGTGAGCGAGCAACTCTGGTGGGTGTGGGGTCAGTGTCAAACCACAGCACAAGGAAAGTCTAAAATTCTTTATTCAGTATTTCCTGGGCACTTACCTGTTTGCTAATGTGCATCCATTAGCTTGGTTTTTCTTTTTTTCAGGAATAAGCTTCTTTGCCTGCATACGGAAGTAAAGTAATTTTATAGTATTTCTATCTTCCTTTTCACATCAGTTTCTTGCTAATGGATTCAATGGACCATTCTTAACTGCAGCCTAAAATTGTTGATTATTACACACACTCAAAGTAATACTAAACTCTGGATCAGCCCTAGTAAATTCAGACATATAAACAGCTTGAGAAAGAGCCGCAGAAAAGGGAGAAAATCCCCTTTTTCAGAAATGCATGGTAATCTGCCAAGAACTATTATAGGTACAAATGAACATAAGAGAAAATAAAAACAGTTATAAATGGCAGAAAATCCTAAGACTCAAACTTATTCATGTAAAATGCATGACAGCCACAAAGAGAGAGGGAAAGCAGTCGTTAGAATGGAGAGGAATCACTTTATATATGAATGAGAAATCTTTGTTCAAGGAGAAATCCCTCTGCATCAATATGCTTCTAGGATGTTTCCAGGAACATATAGAAGAACAAGGTACAGAGAAGGATGCAGAGAACAGCAACACCACTCAAGGCAGAAAAGGCATTTGGACAAGAAAACACTATATAGACCAGAAGTCTTCAGCCTGGAAGAACAAAATCAAAGGATGAAATAAAGGTCTACAAAATCATAATTTAGAAACTAGGAGCATCAAATAAGATGTTCAGAGATAAAAGAAAAAAGAAGTATCTTTTTGAATTATATGCGTTTTAACTTCAGAACTCATTGTGCCTAGGTATTGTGTACAGGAAAGTTTACATAAATTAAAGAAAATTGTAGACATGTCTTCTGATGAAAAAAAAATACACAAAAGGTAACTAGGCATGAAAAGACACTCTATCTCAAGAGCTGCCTAAGCCATGAGTGTCTGGAAGTTCAGTAAACATACCCAGGGGAAACATGTTAGGTTTTTTTCCTTTGTCTTTTATTGGTTGCTGTCAGAGAGTACTTGCCCAGGTGGATCTCATGTCTGAATCCCTCAAATTACTTCACATACTTCATGCTTTAAAAAACTTAACACTTTCCTTCCTGCCTATTGTTCAGATCTTATTTTCTCATAACTTATTTTCTACAAGCTTTAGCACTGTATAACTCAAAAATACTGAATTAACATCACTTCCATATTATATTGATAAAGAATGGATAGTATTGTGTTTTATGAAAAGGAGGACTTTTTCATAACTTCATAGCTATTTCAAAATAGCTATCTTTTAAAAATTTAAATCCACTGGTGGAACAAGTAAAATCCCAGGATTTCTAAAAATACACTTAGCTTTTTTTGGTGGATTAGCAACTGAAGGATTTTTACACAAAGATACAAATTTCAGGGACTAATTATCTAGCATACAGGAAAGAGAGGAGATGGTAAGCACCAACCACAGCTAAGATAAGGGACAGGCAGACAAGAGTCAGAGGTGCTACACCATTACCACAGCCACAGCAAGGATTTTGGGGGCCATAAGCACGTTGCCCCAGCACACAGCAGGAAACTGCATCTAAAAAACAGCTTCACATTCCTTGCTCAGTGAGCAAGGCCAGTCAGATACATGGCAGCAGAAAAACACTGCACAACAAGCCAACTTCATGGGTATGGTAACATGTAATTAGTGTATTTTTGCAACACCCAGGGTCCCTGAGCAGCTCAGTATTCAAGCAGATGAACAAAATTGGGCTTGGAGGAAAAAATACGACATTACTTCATAAGACACATGGCAATGCTTTCACTGCCTGCTACTGGGGGTCCTTTCAAACTGGAGGATGAAGCCCCTGCCTGACGTGTAGTTTTGTAGAGCCACATCCATACACACACGAGCACAATGTTCCATCAGTACAATGTCTCTGGCAAGACACTGCCAAAAGACTGCAATGGAAGGTCTGATTGCAGCCTGATAAAATAACCAAGGGGGAAATTCATGTTAAACAAAACTTCTGGCCCTACACAGACTTGTTAGCTCATGACAGTCCAGTTCTCTTCTGGAAGTACTGGGGGGGAGGGAGAAGGATAAAAACTTAAACTAACTAGAAGACTCTGAAATAATGGCAGAATTAAAGAAAATCTGAAATCTGACACTTACTAAAGTTAGAAGACTGAATAATAACAACATAAATAGGGAAAAATATTAAAATTTAAGACAAATTTGGCATTAAAAATATTCAGCACAAGAGAAGAATGATCTATCATTCTTTCCTGATCCAAAAGACGGCTCAAAATTAATATACTGGACACCTTAAAATATTTAGTTTCTCACTGTTACATCTTCACTTTTTCACTTTTTTTTCACATTTGCATGGAAATATAAGTATATTTCAGTATAAAGACGTCGTTAAATGACCACATTAACTTGCTTCCCATTAGCATTTCTCACTGTTGACATCAGTCAGTTGCAGATGATCTATTATCAGCTTCTGAGATGAAATATAGACTCAGTACTGCCAGGCACACACCATGCTATGGGACACTGATTAGACCTTAAAATGTACATTAGAAAAGCCCAGCATAATGTTCAGAAGAATCTATCAGTCTCTAATGCATGAAAGGACCCAGTCAGTAACTTCAGAGTTATATTTTGATGTAAGCATTTTCTGCCTTTATGGGAAGTTTCTATTTATTTTGATAATTTTCCTAAGAGCCTTTTGCAAACTGCCTAAACCTTGCTGAGATTTTTTTTTTTTCCTATTAGCTGCCACAAGCAAGCCAAAATCTTTTTCCCTCTGGTGCAAATGAGGTTGGGAAGTTCACATTTTTCATCAAGACCCTGATGGTAAGCAAATGTGCTGTAAGGGATCCCTGGGTTTCAGGTCACGGCTTTTCCCAAATCTCTGGCATTCTTAGGCTGCCACCAGGCTGTGGGACCAGAGCAAGCCTTGCCTGAGCTGCCTCGTGCCCTTCCTGCTGTGTGAGGTGGATGCTCCTGGCGCTGTGCTCAGGGACTCCTGGGGTGTGTGCGTGCATGGCCGTGCACATCTCACACACACAGTGTGAGAGCCAAGAGCAGCACACGCCCAGCTTGCACTAAGTATGTGGGCAGTGTGTGGAATGGCCTTTGCAGACAGGAGCACAAGCTGAACACAACTGGGTTATTCAATTATTAAATGAACTAAATAAAAACTAGCCTACATTTTGACATGGATTACCCCAGAGACAGTGAACCAAAAAACATTTGTGACACCTTTTTTGTTAGCCAACCTATCTGACCTCTCTCCCACTTTCTGCAAAAATTTATTTTGTCCTCTAGTTTAGACTTCAAAACACAGTCTTCATCACAACAACATGTTTCTCATCTTTCAAACAAAACACTGGAAACTGAAAGAAAAACCCAAGAAAGCTTTTAAAGAATTCAGAAGCATTCTGTTGTGCTGTCTTTATTCTTAAAGTGGCTACACTGAAAAATAATTTTATGCTTTAAATTACTGCATGAATGAAAGAAGTGTCTCTACTTACAAAAATAAATAGCAGCTGCAATACTTTTGGCTTTTAAGGTTGGGGAAATCAGAAGCTTTGGATTTCTAAAGAAATCAACCTCACTGTTCTTTACTGGGTGCAATCATACAAAATTACGCCCTCAGCACAGAGCCAATTTAAATGAGGGCTCACTGTGATTTATTAATACAATCTTCCAAGCTGTTAAGTTGGGATACTGTGTTCCAAACAAAGAGAAGTTGGTTATAGTATGACTGCACTCCTCTTTTTATAGCAACATCCCATGACATAAGATGGCAGCAGGGCCTTGTAGAACTACTCAATTTGTTTTGTCACCAAGAGACAATTCTTTGGAAGAGGAATTGCTAGTGGTCAATTGAGGTGGTCATGAAGGTGCTTTGCATTATTGGGCTGGTCACTGAAGAGGGAGTATTAAGAAAACCCAGTCCCCAAAGGTTAACAAGGTTTAATTGCTGGAGGACATCAACCTACTCTGGGATAACAGTGACCCTGTCCTGTCCAGATGTGACTTCACCAGATGAGCTGAGAGGGCTCTGGCCCCCTCCCTATGTCACTGTTTAGAGAGCAGGATACAAAGGCAGTCACTGCCCAGAGCTGCCACTCTTCCTCCCCACTGCAGCTGGCCACATCCACACTTGTCCCATACACCCAGCTGCTGCTATTAATACAATTTCAATTATTGCGACCAGTTGCTATTTAAATCTAAAATCCATGGGTGAAGTCTAATGCAGGCAAGAATGAACAATCTTACAACCTACTGTAAGCAAATAATGAAACCCTGAACCAATTTTTCTACTTTGTGAGATGAGGGGGGTGTTGTTTAACATACCAAAGTATCTATGTTCCCATTTCTTCTGTAGGAAAGAATTTGAGTAGCATGCCATGGAACAGGCAGGGAACTTGAGGTATGTCATGCAAATTTATGCAGAGCTGACTTAAAAGAATAGAAGCATATTTTCTATATATATGCATGCCAATTACACCATATGATTCCATTTTTATTTCCTCTTCTGTGTCACTCTCCCTTCAGTTTCCTGCTTATCATTTCACACAAGCACATATGGGGGACCACACCTTTCACTTGCACAAACCAAACAAAACAAACCGGCTATTTTTAAGAATCCATCGGCAACTATTCATTCAAAGCTGTTCAGAGCACTCATCTGGGGTTGCTAGGTGACAAACTATGTATTCACCTCTCTCCTTATTAGCAAAAGAATTTAGCAAGAAGAGTAAGAGATTTAACTGATTTAAGCACTGTCCACACAAACTGTGTCAAGCCTGCAGGAACTTGGGCTGTCACTTCTGTGAAACTTTATCCTCCCCAGCTGCAGGGAAGTACAAGTGTCAATTAGATAGAAGCTCCATCACACTCCTGAAAATGTTTTTTCATTATCCTGATTTGGAGTCTAAATATTTGGTTGTAAGTGACACTGCTTAAATGAGACATGTCAATTTATAACTTGATGTTTCAAATGCTTTTTCGTTTTTCTTTTTCTTTTGTCAAATTCACTGTTGTTGCCAATACCCTGATCATGAAAATATGAATGAATGTGAATGACTTTAAGACTGGTAACTTGCAGGAAAGCAGCAGTGCTGTTTGTCATAGATCTGTATGTAAAACAGTCCTATCATTTCTAGAGATACCACTTAAAAGAGTGCACTGCTATACAACAGATCTTGCTGGACATTCAGCCACCTTAAACTTTGTAATAAAGTCCTGCATATTCCACAGCCTCACAGTATCCACACAACTTGATGTTTAATGTCCTAAAATATCTTGATAGCTAGCAAATGGTCACAGATGTTTTACTAGGCTTTTATGAGGTTTACTCCTAAGGCTGCAAGGTGCTACTACAAAAACACAGATGGTCTGAAGATAGCTCACTTAATAAGTAAAAAGGACAGGGAAGACCATGAGCTGAGGGTAATGGAATTGTACAGCAGAACAGTCATCATCCATCCAAAACTCTCATTGCGCTCAGTGCAAAGTGAAATCCCACTGCAAATTCCTCAGCATTGACCTGGTCACCTGAGCCTGTCACCTTTCCTTTTTCACAGTGAAATGTGCACCAAGATGTTGTACAAGGTACAGTGTTGTATTCATGTACCTTTCTTCTAGGTCTGTGTGGTGTTAAATCTTTACTGAAAAATCAAAGACTGCAATGTGAAGTTCATGGTTCTGTATGCAAACAAACTGGGTTCACTAACACCACAGGTATTTGTTGATGGAATAAAAAGAGCTTGAAAAAGGACAAGTCACATACTGCCCAAGCCATTGCTTTGCATGTAAGGGCCCTACAAAGCTCACACAGAGTCAAGGACACATTTGGTGTGTTTGTTTCCAAATGACTGCAGGCAAGATGTTGTAGGTGCACCGGGCAGGAGGGGAGAAAGGAACAACAGCTGGTTTTGCTCTCGCTGGACTGCAAGCAATGGTGCCTCAACTTTTGGTGTTAATTGGCATCTTAAGGACAGTGGGAGGGGTTGTTGGCTTCCATCCTAATCACTGAGGAGGCATAACTGTATCAACACTGGCTTGTAATTAAGTGTGTGCTTCCATGCACCTGAGGGGTAAATTAGGAAGCATTTTTCAAGTTGTGGGTATTGGAAAGCGACTCATCAGAAACAACATAAAAAATTAAAATCTGAATGCTGATCACCCTTTTCTCTCACCTCACTGCCTTCCTAAAAGTTGGTATATATAGTTATTCTAAGGATTGTGCTTCCAGTCCTTCCACCCACTCCATGCAGATTTACTTGAGGTATTTTACAAGCTCTGGTTTAATAAATATGTGCATAAAATTATTCAACTTCTTCCCTGCTCTGCTTCTCTTATCTGCAGATTTCTGTGACACCACTCCTTCATTTCTTTGTTAAAGTCATGCCATCCAGCATTCCAAATCATTGATTGTTTGAGTCTTCTAAAATTAAACTATATTAAGTTAGGTTTGATTTGGTTTGGTTTTCTTTTCTGAAAACCTCCCAGATTCCATGTCTCCTAATAGAGAGACTGGTCCAAATCCACAGCCTGTCTGAATCAGAAAACTCAGCACAGAAAGCCAAGCAAGCAAGATGTCAGAATTCTCAGTCTGAAAGAAAAACAGCATCACCAACCACTGATTTTCAGGTGCCACATCTTCCTGCTCACTGATATATTCTGATTAAAGGCTTACGTGTATAAACCCAGAATGACTTCATTGACTGTGGCAGAATAACTTCAAATTTACACAGCTGAAATCAAGATCTCAGTACAAATCTCATTTTGTAGAAGATGGCTCGATGTATAGCTTACCTAGATAGCAGAGGAATTTATGAGCACAAAACTAAAAAACAAACAAGACTAACCCCAGGAAGTAAAACACTTTGGAGCCTGTGTGCACTCTTGTGCAGTTCTATTTCATAGCATCAGGGATGAATTTGTCCCTTTTTGTTGGCTGCAGTTATTTTACATCCCTACATTTCTTTTTTTGTTTTCGTTCATGCCAACAAGACCATGAGTAGGCGTCATATAAGATAAATCTCACTAATTTTAAAAAAGAAAAGCTAGTGAACAGGAGGTGATAAATGCTGTGCTGCCTACTCAGGTTCTGTCACATAAGATGTCACTTCTTTATTTTAATTATATTTTCTGCCAACTCACAAAAGCTAGTGATTTCTACTGCATGTGATCCTACCTTTTGCTATGAAATTATTCTGCATAGCCAATTGCAAAAAACATCTACTTGTTTCTGTCCCAGTTTTCTTCCATATTCATTTTGTGGCTGCTTCCTGGTGTTCTATAGAAATTGTCTCTTCAGGAAATGTTAAAACATAAATAACAGCTTGTTCACTGCAAAATGACTCAGACTGCACACAGAATTAATTCTTTTTTCAAGCTTTAGTAAAACACATAGGGAGCCTAAAAGATCATCTGCATTTTAGATAGAGTTTTGCTACTGCATGCTCACAGAAAAAATCTATTTGATTAAAAAAATTGAAAACTAAAGAACTATGGTATCTAGAATGCACTAACAGTAAATCCTTATCTGTTTGCATGGCAGGTAAGAAAGAATTCTTGTCATTCTAGAAGGGGAATTAAATTCAGCTTCAAGCAACAGCAGCTGTTTGATGGACTGCTGACGTTGGCAGATGCTTTGAGCAGAAGGGCCACCTCTCACAGACCTGGGCTGAGCAATGCCTGCAGCTGAAACAGCAGCATGTGTACATGGGCCACAGACACAGTGATGAAATCCCACATTTCAACAAAATAAAATTCACTTTGCAAATGGGAATAGTTAAAAAAACAAAACAAAACCCACTTGTTGAACTAGCTGAAACCAAAGCCTGAGGGAGAGTGAACCAAGACTCAAGCGTAAGCATTAAGTCCTGGAGGAGTTGTTAACACAAGGTTCACACCAGATCTAGAGCTTGTGAGAGTGAAGGAGGTGGAACTGTGGTTTTGACTAATTTTATTTGAATTAAGACATCTTAAGGATTATTTTCAGTAACAGAGTAAGAAGCAATGGAAGAAATTGTTTATTATTATTATTATTATTATTATTATTATTATTATTATTATTATTATTATTAACTAGAAGTCAAAAGTAGGAATGAGACAGTGGATTTTAGGACAGAACCTAATTTAACCAGGAGTAGAAAAAGAAAGAACAGTGCAGGAAGGTCAGATAGCTTAATCACACACTTGGGGGGGGGGCATCAGATAGCTAAATTATGCTGCAGACAACTTCAGATCCAAGCTTGGGTAGTTCAGCTAAATCAAAGCAGGTCAGATCATAGCCTGAATGCAAAACTACATTTCTGAAGTAATTAGGGTTGTGATTTTTGTACTATAACTGTCCATCCAGATTGGTAGTATTTCTGGTCATGTATCAACTTTTAGCAAAGAACATAACTGTCTTTTCATTTGACTATTTATACTTCATTAATCACAGGGTCCTTATTATGCAGAAAATTAGACTGAATTAGAGACTGAACATAAAATTGAATTGTATCTCAAGTAAAAATATAGATTCCTAGACAGTTTACCCTTGTCAAATGAAACAACCAGCAATTTAATGATCTCTTCTCTGTGATGGGCCTTTTAGGGACTCTTTGCTCAAGGATAAATGAAGTTCTCCACCCTTTAAGTGCTTGGAGCACTTCTCTGCAGAAATACTGAACAATTCAAACTCCAGCTCTGCATAGCAAGGAAGCTCAGGGTCTTCAAATCCATAACCTGACTTGGTTTCCTGGATCCATCTCTACCGCTAGATCTAGAAGAACATTACTTGTACACTTGCTCAGACAAGTATAGTTTAGGCAAAAAACTTCTAAGAAACCTCAATAATTTTTCTCTTTTCTTTTCAGAATTTTTTTCTTGACACATCAAGCCTCTGTATGGGGGGCAGGGGTGAAGCATCTGCTTTACCTGACTATAAAGCCAGTCCTTTCTCCTTCCTTCAGGAAAAATAATGTAATGGAACATCACTTCCCTTACAGGATTGTTTAAATAATGTTTGATTAAATTTAGAACAGACATTTTTATGTTCTTTACATTTGTACATTTTGAATTTATCAATATATCACCCATATTATCTGTGTGAATTCCCTATTTGTTGATAGTACAGCATGTAAGCCTTAGGCAATATTTTTCACAAATCATTTGTATTTCTCTGAAGAAAATTTCCTTGTACTATGGATTTATGCAAAGTTTTTTCTAAGTATAAATAAATCTTCCTGGCCTGTAAGTTCTCTGTTTGTGTGAGACAAACACTGGGCCTATACATAACTGTGAGCTGTTTTGCAGATATACCTCCTCACCAGAGGGGATCTGGTTTCTTTGTCCTCCAAGAATCTCACATTTGGCAACATATGGAGCCCTTATTTTTCCCATCTCTGTTTGGATTTGGAGGCCCTTTCTCCCCTCTTTGGCTTACTGTGTGGTAAGGAGGGTCTTGCTCGGGGAATTTTCCTGACTTTACACTCAGGAGTCTTGGGCTCACAGTTCTACACTACAGTGAACAAGATGGTGATGGGTTAATGGTTGGAGATTATGACCTTAGAGGTCTTTTTCCACCCTAAAGGATTCTATGACTCCATTATTCTTCACTACAAAGGGCCTTCATGCAGTTCACAGTGCACAATATTCTGCATTTCCTGTGTATCACAGGGAATACTCTCTATGCACATCTTATCCAACACACAGCCCCCTGCTTCTGGTTCTCTGTAGGGGTTCCTCCTGAAGCAATACCATGGATGATAGGTTTGCTATCAGAGCTTTGAGTACCCTTCATCACTTTAAGAGGTTTATACACACTTTAACTATACAAAACTCTCATCTGCAGTAAGTGCTTGTTGAATGAACATGTCAGAATTGCATGCAATGTGAACATAATATTTATTTGGGGATCTGTAAAAGCTTCAGGAAGTCATTGTGAAGTTGAATCATATTTACTTTTATGTGCTAGGGAACCAGCACGATGCTTGGAATGAACCAAGAGTTCCAAGATATGGGAGACTGTAGTCAGTTGTGAAGCTCCCCTCTCCCTGCAGGGAAGGTCTGATGGGGCACTATTGGCTTAACTGTGCTGATGTGAGAGGCATCATAACCATCAGGGACCCCTGAAACACCTCCTGGAGCCTTCCACCAGAGGACTGCACATGATACAAAGGTGTTGCAGAAGATCCAGGGTCTGTTGCAAGAGACAGTGTAAAACTTCCCCCCCCACACAGGGGAGGTACCTGGGTGTTCTTTCCACCCAGCCTGAGTGTATTTTAACACATCAGACTTTGTGTTTTGAGGGCTTCTTGGGGGGATGGATCAAGATAGATCATGACCATAATTTCAACCAGCACCAACAATCAAATCTCACTGCAGATCCATGGCTGGTGATTATGCATCTTTCTACTATTAGCCTTTCTTTTTCTTTCCTTTCTTTTATATTTTCTCAAGTAATATTTTTATGCTTTCATATTGATATGTTATAGATATTAGTAACCAAAAATGGTTACATGCTTATTTCCCATTGCAACCAAACTGTTCTAAAATAGACCCTACACAAATATATATATATTTACAAACACCAGTCATTAGGTGGTGTTTCACTCTAATCTGCCCCAAGGGATCCATTAACAAGAACCTGGGTTACTCTCTCCTTCATGGGAGCAGGTCATAACACATGCTATGTCAGAAAGTCTTCAAAGTGCAGATCTTCTCTTTACTCTCATTTATTTAGTGCATGACTCTGAAATGGCTCACTCCCCTCAAAAGCATCTGTAAGGTGTAAAACCTAACTGTCTATACTTATTAGAAGTCTTCATGGGAGAAAATAATTTTATACAGAAGTATTAATTTCTTTTCACCTTGAAAAGTCTGACTCTAGGAAACAGCTCTTCTGCAAGTCAGATCCTGGTTGCATTGCTGCTGTCAGGAGTCCAGCCTAGTAGCTCAGGCACTTTCTGCCTTATTTAAAGCCCAAGAACTACAGCCCAGTAGGCTACAGAGAACCAAAATGGCTCCTTTTAGGTTAGTATCTCGAGTAGTTTAGCAAATGATTAATGAGCAGCTCAGTCATCTCACCAGGGACCTCTGGGGACAAGATGCCTAAGGAGAGCAGCTAGCTGGTAGGTTAGGTGGTATTGCTGCTCTCTAGAGAGAAACTTATTCTGCTCATTAATTGAAGCCTTGGGCTCCTTACCTACCTGCATGGCATCATACACAGGATCTGAACAGTCCCACTATTGGGTTGATGTTACTTTCTCCCTTTTTTTTTTCCTCTCTGTGTTTGAAATCAAAGAAAATTACCACAATAATAGAATATGTTCAAAGGAGAGGTTGGTCAGAAAAGGGGAAAATATTGGAAGTTTAAATCCTCGAACAACCATGCCCTTCCCCTCCAATGACAAGATCACCAAACTTAAAAGAGGCAAAGGAAAGATCTGACCCTGCACCCAAACAAAAAAGGCATTGTTGTCAGGTATGTAACTACATGCATCTTATAACCAGATCTTGTCCCAAGCAGAGCTGTGATGAGACTGATGATCTCATGATTCACTTTTTTTCAAAATCCATCAAGCATAGACAAAGCCTATCATGAGAAGTGAATTTCTGGCTCACCAGTAGTCAGGAAGACCACTATAAGCTATAAAATATGCACCTTGGTAAATGAGATTTGTAGCTGGTGTATTATCCCAGCCCTTTTTGTTCAACAGTGCTACATGTTAATGAGGGCTCTAATTGGACAAGTGAAAAAAATTCTCACATCAAATATTCCCCTGCCTTTGTATAGAAAGACTGTTGTCCCTTGTCAGTGCTACCTGCCTATCTTGTTTGTCTGAACTAAAACTAGAGGAACAAATGCAAGGAAGGTTCTGCTGAACTGTTACATTTTCAGGGCAGAATAGAAGAGACAGTAAAGTGCCTAGCACAATAACTGCTCTGAAGGCAGCACTGCCACATGGTGGAAAATTATGTTGGAGGGATCTTTTTGGTTAGTTTTTTTGTTGTTGGTTTTTTGTTGGTTGTTTGGTTTTGATTTGTTGGTTTTTTTTTCATTCTGAATAAGAAAAATTAAATGAAAAGGTTAACATTGCACTACAAAGATGTAAATTTGTAATCAGCCCGTTTAACTTCAAGTTTGAAACTCATAATTCATGGCTGACAATTTTCTATTAACTTCTATTTGTATTGATAAAAAGTACAAATATTTTTTTTAAATGCAGCAGGTAAGGTGTTCTAATTTTAGTTGAAATTACCAAGGCAATCAACACTCTTCAGTGAATACTCTGAGTGTACAAGTCTTTTTTTTCAACAGAAATTATGTACAATGTATTACATGTTGTAGCTATCTTAGATAGTGTCAATTTTAATGTTTAAAGTGTAAGGAATAATGGATTTACTCAAATCCCACAAAATTTCTCTAGAATTTAGTGTTATAAAACTAAACTCTCTGTCTGTACCAGGATATCTCAAAAAGACACTACCTACAAATGAGTCAAACACCTACCCTTTTTGAAGATAATGAGTGGGACTTGAACTCTTTGTTGGGCCAGATTTCCCAGCTGTTCTGGAAGCCCTAGTTAGGGAAAAAAAAAAAACAACAGCATATGACTAGGAAAGTATATAGATATTTGGACATAGATTCCTACCAGACTTTGGTATGAATACCAACATAAATAAAGTCAATAAAGACTTAACTTGAGCACCATTCACATTGTTCACCACTCTACTGTTCTCATCCCTCTGTTCTTTATTGTTTCTTGTCTATTTAACATCATTATAAACTGGGGACTTGTAGCACATACATTTAAGTTTTTCCCAAGACTACTTCCTTCTTTCTACTTCTGATTTATCTATCTCCTAATAAATTCTTATATTGATAAAAGTTAAACAGACTCAAATTTACTATATGGGGTCAGATTCTCTTTGATGTAATACCATTTCCCAGACCAATACTGTTTAATTTAAAATACTGTAATAAAAATACTGATAGAGTATTGTTTAAAATAAGTCACTGTGAGTGCAATTTTTTTCTGTACCATTTTTATGACCCAACTGCTGGTGTAGAGCTGGGTTTAGGGTTTGTTAAGTTATCTAAGTATGAGGAAACAACAAGAAACTTGCACTGAATTTGCTGGTAACAAGAAGAATGTCACTAAAAGTGGTCCAAGTCTAATTTCAAATCTTTTTCAAGGCAATTCAGACCTAGTTATTCTTCAAATGATCCATCTAGGATTTCTCAGTTTCTATCTGCCATTTCTAAAGATTCTTTAGCAAAAAGAAATTCAAAAATAACATTTGCATTTTATGATGAGAGTCTTCCTTTAAAAAGAAACATCTGTCAGTAGTTTTGCAATGCAATTGGGACTTGGAAACAACAGTCCTGTGGCTGCTCCTTCCTGCTGCTCACTGAGTAACTTTACACAAGTCTCAGCATGTCTCTGTTACCTTAGCTACCCCTTTTTGTCCTCCCCTGCTCAACTGTGCTGTCATTGTGCCAAGGACTGACATAGGATCCATTTCTATGGTCCCTCACACAATGAGAACTTGATCACAGCTGGGGTCTAGACACAATGTGGCAACACAAATAACAAAAGAGACCTTGAGTACAGGGGAGGAGCAGTAGGGCAAACTGCCCTCACATTCTTGGATGACTTATTGTCATTTCCTACAAGAAATGCAATAGAAATTGACTTAAAGAAGCATCAGAATATCTTTGTCTCAATTTCAATGAATATTTTATAAGCACAGGTCTCTGCCTGATGTACTAAGAAATTTCTGGTTTCACCTTCAATGAGTTCACTGAGAGGAAATTAAGGAAGACCAAGCTCTGAATTTGCATGAAAGAAAGCATTTCCTCCAGGTCACTATTCCACCTATGAAAATGAGGAATATCTGAAAACCAATCCTTAGGGATGTTTTTTGGACATCTTAATGGCTGGGCTTAATTACCTCTGAGATCTTCTCAAACCATAGCAATTCTAAGATTCTAAGCTAATATTTCACTTACCTTGCCAAAGTCATTTGACAGTGTCAATGCAAGCTGGAACAGAGCTATTGACAAACATTAGTGGGGCCCCTTGCATGGGATTTCAGCTGTCCAAGTGATCTCAAGAAGAGTAGGAAGATGTACAAAAATATGCATGCAACGAGTTGGCAGCAAGGCAGAAGGAACCTGAAGCCATGCTGACATCATCAGTAGCAAGAAGAGAGAAACTTCCCATGATTATTGTTATTTTAGGAAATATAAGATAATGTTATTTACCTGTAGATCATGTGAAACCTTACAATATATAGGTCTCTTATTGTATATCTCATCCTGTTTATGGAACAGACACTTTTATCTCACAGCTTGCCTGAAATATCACAAATGCAAAGCTTTTTCCTTCTAACCTATATTTAAATTATTGTTCAAACTCACTGGAAGATATTCAGTTTACACAGATTTCAAAATCAGTTTCAACTGAAATGAGAGAACTGATGTGACCAGTAGAACCCACAACTATAACACCACTGATAATATGTCCTTTTATATTGAGTTGTCTTTTGACACATTTAGCTGATTTAAGTACTGAATGTATGAATGTATATATTCATATATGAAGCAAGTGAACCCTCTGTTGTAATTATTGTGCTCCAGTACATTAAAAAAAAAAAAGTTCAAGAGCTTTGTAATTAAACAGATTGGGAAATAATCACTTTCCCTTGTCTTTCCATTATTAGAAATGCTTCGAGTCCCATTTTTTTTTGCTGCAAGTGAGTCACCTAAGCCATTTTTAAGTGCTGTAAAGTATCAGGAGAACAGCACCACCACAACAGACGTGCTACAAAAAACAGTTAACCAGCTTTTCTGATGTGAACCCAAGATTCATGTGCAGCGAAGTACATGTGCTTCAACATTTCTATTTCTGCACAAAACTATAGCAGTTTTGCACCCACGAGTATTTTAGCTTCATGAACCACAAGAGGCTTACTTTTACAATTTTAGACTCACATGTGAATCCATTTTCCACCAAAACCAGAATCTATTTTGTTATAATTTGACTGCATAAACCACAATAATATTTTTATAAGCTAAAACTAAATGCTCTTCTCAGAAATCCATAGTTTTCTTTCAAACTTTCCTGTGTTATACAGAGGTATATGGTATAAAATAAGTGTTTTAAAGCATAAACAGTACATCAGTGCTTCTGATATGAACATATCAGTGTTTCTCTGCAACTATAAAGAGATAAGTATTTGCTTAAGAAACTCATATTATAGCTTTTCTAGCTGAAAGGGTCATCTAAACCTAAGAAAATATAAGTGAGTTTGCCTAGAGATAAGGCTTCTAATTTTATTGGCCATATATAAGGAAAAGCAGCCCAGCAACCTTGATAGTCACTGAATTTCAGGCCTTGCTTGTGACGCAGTGAACATAAGCAACTTCATTTCACACCTTTAGGTAATTGCAGTGCACTTAAAATATTTTTAAAACACTTCCATATGTGTAACTGTTGGTAAACATATTTTTATTGAGAGGTCCCCCTTAAATTGAAAAGTAACAGCAACTTGTTTTCATTTAATTGACAGCAAGATACCAGTGGCTTTAGATACACAATGGAAGCTCTCCAATAATAAGACCTTTTAAAATAAGCTCTAGCAATCTGGAAAGAGCAAGCTGAATCTGTCAGTGTGCAAGCCTGTACTGCTCCAACTGTATGCAGTCCTGTCTTAATATTCAGCCAGAATTCAGATTGCAAAGAAGGGATGTACATCCCATCTGTGAAAGAAAAACCCTCCCAGAAACCTGGCCTTTCTTCTTTTCCCCATGGTGGGAGGGAAAAGACTCCTCTATGTGTCCTGGGCCTTGCATGCAGCCCAGCAGAAGTATTGCTGCCTGCATTCCTCCATGACAAGGTGTGGGTGTTGGAAGACCATTTCCTCCTGAAGGCATGCACTCCATGTCCTCCCCAGGCAGGATGTTTCTCTGCACATGGATATATGCTCTCCCCAGTGTAATTCTCTCTCTCTGAACATAGTGCTTAAATAAGCAAAGAAAACCTTGAGAACTCCCTTTAAAAAAAACAAATATACAGGTTTGTGATGGAGCACATAATCTCAATGGTTTTTCAGATAGGAGAATGGAATCCAGTCTATCAGCACCAAAGAACAGAGCTTCCACCTATTGCACCTGTCTTTCCATCACTGCCCAAATAAAATGCACACCCATTAGCACAAAGAAGGGAAGAGAGAGAGACCAAACAGTACCTGCTTCTCCCAGAGACTGTTCTGACTCCTTGCCAGCCAAGGAATCCTTTTCTCTCACAAGGCTTGGAGATGTTTCCTGCCCACAATGCTATTGCACCTTGGAGCAAAGCCACCAAGGACATCAGTTTCTCCTTCTCTGGCCACCTCCTCCATACAACCCTCCTGCCAAAGTTTCCAGGAGGAGCAGACCCAGCTCACACAGTCAGGCTGCTGATCTGGACAGCATAAGCCCCAGCACTGATCATATCATGTCAGCGCTGATCCCACTGACCCAGCACTGCCTGCTGCTCTCCTCTGAGCCATGGTGGGCTCCCTTTTTCAACACATCTTGGGTTTAATGTTATCTCTCTGAGATGGCCAGTGAATCCAAACTGTGTAGGCTACAAAGCAGTTAGAACATCTGGTCTAACTCCAAGGGACTAGATACAAAGAGTGACAATTATACAGTCTTATGCACAACATGTAAAACCACAAGAATTATACCTTATAACCTAAAAAGAGGTACTGGAAGAGACCTGAAAGAGAACAGATATATCCATAGGTAGCAATCACAGTTAGAATATTCTTATTTTGTACTTTTGACAGTTTAAAAAAGTTTGGCAGTTCCTTGCTGAAATCAGAATAAACTAATTCAAATGTAATGGGAACAAAGACAGGAAGTTAATATATTGGATTCTCTGGTTTGGAAATGCAATCTTTCAGTATATCACCTAAAATATCTCTCATGAGTTTGAGTAACTATGCAACAAACAACTGAAAAACAAAGCTGAACTTAGTCACTAAGCCACATCTTTTCAGCAGCCAGGAAAAGGCTTCTCTAAATTAGTCTTTTGTGCACATTTCAATGAAAGTTAGACACCCACATGCCACTATGTGTACAAGAGGAGGTGACAGCAGCAAAGGTAACATCAAATTAGCAATATTGTGAATCTCCATAAACCTTATGAGTTCTGTCACATTAATACCAGGTGGAATAGGACTAATCCAGACCCTGGCTGAATAGTCCTGGGAGTCCTGCAGGTAACAGGATAAAGAACTACCTGGTTCATGAATTTTAGCTGACTCAAAGACATTCACCCAGGCAACCCCTAAAATCATTGTTTTCTTCTTTCTTTGAAAATGGGAAGAATTATAAGACATGTTTTCACAATGATGTTCAATCTTAAGCTGGTGGTGAATTGACTTTACTCAGGTACAATAGTCTAATGTGATTCCTTCCTAAAATGTTAACATCAGAAGGAGGGATTAGAAAGCAGAGTCAGCAACATGATTTCAGGTGAGCACACATATATGCAGCTTTAAAAAACTTAGAACAATTAAAAAAATACAGCTCTATCACCTTAGAGCAATATTGCACACACACAAGCATTGCTTTAAACTCCATCTGTCACTACTTACTGTCTCACGCACTGTTAGTGTGATCCAGTACCTTGCATCTGAAATAAACTGGTATTTTTCCACTTCAAGAAAGATACTAAGAAAGGAACTCCAGTTTTACACTGTGTTGTTATAGAAACAAACTTTTCTAACAGTGCCCCTTCTATGCTCCAGATCCCACTGCTGTTCCAAAAAAATAGAATAAAAATTATAATAAAACCCCCAGAAGTTTACTGTTCAACAGCTACCTCATTATCAGGTGTTTTGTTTTCATCATTTCCATCAGATTGTGAGGAGAAAGCACTAAGCACTGGAGTTGTTAAATATCCCTGAGCTGTTTCTCCACCAGTAACAAAAGGTTTGCTATTGATCCAATTTTTTTTATGGATTGCTAATTTACAGGCTGGTTTAATGGAAAGAACAGGTAACACACAGTGACAGGACCTTGTTTATCCATGCCTGCACTGCTGCAATCTTGAGTGGTGTATTATGGTGTTATTTAGGCTCTCTTAAGTGACAATTATTCTGCCTAGAAATATGGAACAGGCACACAAGCACATTAACAATCCTTACTCTCAGAGGTGATAAAGGCAGTCTAAAATCTGATGAGAACTCTGTGCTAAAACATGTGATGGTCAAATCTGGGAAGCTGCTTAATAAGTTCCAATGCCAGCAAGGAAAGGAAAGAACCTGGCAACAAACCAAGATGGGAAAATGACTCGTGGAGCAAAGATAAACAGAGACAGTAAAGACAATAATCAGGAGCTGTAGTCTGAACCCATCTTCAGCAACAATACAAAGGAAACAGTCTTATGGTCACACAAAACAAAAAGAAATGAGATTGAAGACAGCAGAAACAGCCCAGCATGGGACACCATATAATTGCAAGATCTTCTAGACAAAGTCCTGTTCTCCTTCAAAGAAAAGTTAATTTTTTTTGTTGCCCTGAACTTCTATATGGTGGAATAGTGATTTTGCCAATTCAAATCCCATCTCACCCACTCCTTATCCTTCTGATGCAGGATGAAGCTATCAGATACAGAGAAAATGTGCTCCATGAGGAAGCAGAACCAGGTCACCTCCACTACCAGGACGTCACACAATGATTCCTAATCATCAGTATTTTCCTGAGCTGATGTTTTATCTGAAGAACATATTCTTGCCATTATCTATGCAAGTGCTCATTGGCCTGGGAATAATAATGCAGAAACAAAAGAAGTTGTACATGTATTCCCACTAAATCATGACTTTGCATTGCAGTATTAATTCTGCTTTTTGTAAAGGGGAAGCTCCTGAATCCTAGCACTGGAAGGGAGGAATCTCATGTAAGGTAGTTATTTTCAGGAAACTCACATTTACTTACCAATACCAAATAAATGTGCTTTCTATCACTATCCTATTCCATTAGAATCAAGGAAACACATAAGTAGAACATTTATTATACTCAAGGACCAGCAGTCGGTATCTTTATCTAAGCTTAAAGAAAAAAAGTGTTTCATAGCATCTGGCCAAAAAATTTAAATGCTTCTAAAAAACCAAGATCTGCTGCTGTTCTACTACTGAATGTACTCATGCTCCTTAAAATAGAAATGATGCTCAGTTTTGGTTGGTGTCCACATCTCCCAGTCATTAGATACTGCTGTGAGAAGTCTGCATTTGTAGACATAGGGAGAATTAAATGCCTTTCCTAAAAAATGTGTAATTTTGCTACAATTTAGATTCAGATCTCAAGACTAGCAAGATCCAGGCATGCTCAAGTTCATGAATAGAGTGGCTTCAAAATAATTATCAAGACTGGTACATTCTGATGAGTGATAAATTGTGTGTTTTAAGAAAAAAAGAATAATTGCAAGAAGAACTGTGAATCAAAAGAGAGAAAGAATCAAAACAGAGAACATGAGTCTTCTCACTGATTTCAGTACACCTTGTATCAAGGTTTGAGGTTCAGTTTCAATGGTCATCTTTACCTACCCTGAAGCCTATCTTCCTCCAACAATAGTTTTACTGGATTTGGTGGAATTACCACAGATGTATTTCATATTCTGAAAATTGGCTGCTGTTTGTCTCCCACAAATCCTGATCTTTTTTTCATCTTATTAGCTTTCTTAAGTTTGAAGGTGAACTCAGAAAGTTCTTTCTGCTTAACATGTCAGTAAGAAGAGCAGCCACGTGCTATGCCAGAATCCAAGTTACATTGGTTTTGAACTTTAAATATATACCTATCATGCATTTTTTCAGATAGCTTTCTAGTAATCAATTGCCTTTACTCAATTTCATTTTAGCTGTCTTTCCTTATTGCCAGTGTATTTATTTTAAGATGGTCCTAGAAAGAGTTGCCTTTACAGTGCAAATGAAAAATCTACTCTGTCTTGGGTTTTGGATATTATCCTATACTTAGGTCACTGTACTGATTAGAGTTTAATTTTTTTAGGGACTTAAGGGCAACAGACTCACAGTTCATTGGATGAAAGCAGTTTATCACTGATAAATTAAATACAGAATTAATTTCTAATATTTTATATAGAAAGAAAAGAGAATGAAAAAAATGTTCATCTGTATCATAGGTGCAATATATTGAATGACATTAGGGCATGCTAGCACAAAACATTTTGCATAGCCAATTAAACTGAGTGTAGGAATCTCACTACATTAAAATTTCAAATTTCATATTTTTATTGAGTTATTAAGAAAATAAAAAACAATTTATGGAGCTAGACCAAAACTTTATAGTCACAGCTTACAGAATATCCTCTTTCCTGATAAACATCTGTCAGAGCAGAATTACCCTGAGCTATGCACAAAGCACACAGCCACAGTTTGTCCATCTGCTATTCCTATACATCTGGGGGCTGATTAATCTCACCAAACACAAAACGGCTGTGATGTAGCATCCACACCGTTCACATTTCTCTAGATGCTGCCAGGGCCTTCATCCCAGCAGTTTTCTGTGACCAGAGTATGATTTCCCAACCAATCAAACTACAGGAACAGACCCTACTCTTCTGGATTTTGGTAATAACATACAAAGGCAACAAGACTTCATTATCACAGATGGTTTGTTTGCTGTTTGTGCAAATGCTGAACCTGTTCATTTGATCTGAATAGCTGTTGTATTGTCATCTGGAGAAGAAGCAACTACACAATAAAGAAGAAACAGGTCAGTATGATCATTTGCTGGTCCTGTTCATTGTTAGGAAAAGGAAAAAAAGAGTTTGTAGATAAGAAAGCAACAAAAGATGCAAGATAATCTGCTCATTGATGCTGCATTGTGTCTTTAGAGTTAGCTATCATGGCTGGTTGACTCTATTATCAACAATTCGTTTTTTAGAATTTAGCAAAACCCTAAGAAAAAAAGAAAAAAATTAATCAGACAATATGCTTTGTCTAATGTTAGGAAGCCAGATGGAAAAGAGCTATGATAACAAGCATCTCATAATCTAATTATAAAGAACAAAGCCTCTGTTGAATGCTTGTGCTCCTTAGTCAAATGGTCTCTCATGAGTCAAACAGGCACAGGAACACCAATTGAATGTCATCAAACTTTTCTGTCCCAATTCTTGTAGACAGACCATTTTTCAAAGTGTCTTAAAACACATCTTTTATTTCTCAAGAAATTTCTTGGCAGTAATTTGGGCTGATGATAAACAAGCCTCCTCTAACTGTATTTAAAGACAGAAGAAAGATGTTTCCATACTGATTTAGTTATGCTTAAGCAGGACAAAGGAACAAAGCAATAAATACACAGCTACACTATGTCTTTTTCACAAATGAGCTCCAAACACAGTTTCTTTATATGAAGAAGCTTGTTGATCTTCTATATAGAAACTCCTAGGTGAGTCAAATTTTAATTTTTTATGAAAGTCTCATCAACAATTTTGTTTCATTCCAGAAGAAGCTATTCTTGAACTGAATACATCCAAATTGGGAAGAAACACAACAAACCTATTTTTTCCTTGACACCTCATTACACTCACACCCAGAATGGCAATAATCAGCACTCTGCCTTCTCATTCCACCTGGAAAGAATTAATTCATCTGCTGCTCTGTGGAGTTATTATTGGCAAAAGAAACACAAGTGACTAAAAAGACTTTAAGAGACCTTAAATACACAAGAACCACCTGCAGCAGAAGGAAAAAAGTAATGGACCATATAAAGAAATTCAGTTTAACTACTGGCTTGTTTGAAATCTCACCAGTGTCAAGTATTCATAGTCATAAACATACATTTATACTAAAATATTTGACTATAAACTTGTTAAATCTCTAAAATGAAGAGAAGCTGACACTACATATGGCAAATGAAATTTTAAATTAAGAATAACCTTGTTTTCAATAGCTAAAGAAAAACAAACACTATTTTTTTTTTCCACCTGAGCAAACAACAATGAGAACAAGACATGGAAGTTTCATGATGAGGTAAATCAACAAAGGGCATCCCCAAGCAGAACACAAGTTGTAAGTCCTATATTTTCCATGTCCACAGGAATTTGGAAAAGTTGAAGGAAGAGTCAGATGAGATTCAGTGAGCACACTATTACCCCATTCAGACCTATAGCATATATTTTATAATACATAATTTATATATAATTTATACCATATTTTATTTTAGTCGCATTTGTCATGACCAAGAAACGTACAAAGTTTAGTCAACTTTGGCTTCTAGTCTATCACAAATAAAGTTCAGCTGAGATCTTGTGTCATTCCAGGAACTATGATAATAAAGCTTAGTTTACAGTCTGTCCACACATATTGGAATATCTTAATGGAAAGGAAAAAATTTGCACTGATTTCCACTTCACAGTTATATGAAGTTCATCTGTACTTTACAACATGACTGCTTAAAATATTGCAGGAGTTTCATTCCCAGATTAATCTAGGACAGGCAAGCAAGGCCTTTGATTATTCAGCAAATGGCCAAGCTTTGATAGAAGTGAATAACTAGAAAGAGGAAACATTTTCTACAGAATTCAGGGGATGATATTCAGTTGATAAATAGATAAGGACCTCTTCTACCTATCACCACAGCTGTCAGTTTTAACACAAATGAAACAGAAAAAATGACCAAGAGGATCAGAGAAGCCACCTGGAGTAAAATAAGTCATGCTCATCTCTTTGTCAGCACAATTTTTTTACTGATGGCCTATTCTGCAGCAACTACCCTGCACTTCCACCTTTGCTCTGGGATCTAAGCTGATGCAAAGCAGAAAGCTCACTGACACTTATTTGTACCTCATCTTTGAATACAATACCTTACATTCTGTATACTTGAAAACAAGATTTGGGTGGGTTGCATGATTCATAGATACACAAAATTCAAGTCACAATCTGGCCTTCAAATACCATTAAATAGTCTCTGAAGAAGAGCTCTCTTATATAAGACATTTAAAATTGAATGAGACATCACTGGAGACTGTATTGTAGAACAAACTTATGTCCTGATCAGCCTGGGAGGGAGGAAGAAAAAAAAAAGAATGTCCCAATTAGCAAGAATACACAATGTTTTGCAGTGACAAATAAATTTGGCATTTCCTAAACAAAAGTAAGAAATTCACAAGAGAATGGCAGAGAGGCAAAGATTCCAAGAGTAGAGAGAAGGCAGTGGCTGTCACGCAAATTGCATGAAGGGCACATAATACTCCAGTGAATTACAGTGTATTGTGTTTTGTTTCTGCTCAGCACATTTCACGTGCCCTTCCTGACACCAAAAAAAGCACTGCTCAGTCAACCACTGGAAGCCAATGAAAACAGGCAAGAGTTGAATCCTGTCAGCTGTGTAGAGAGGCATTACAACATGACAAGAATCCACAAGCAATGAATTTGTAATGCAAAACCAAATCATAATTCAAGGCCTGCCCCAGCATATTTCAGGTTAGAACTTGAAACTGTCAGAAAGACAGTGGTTTAAAATTTTTCAATGCAGAAAAAAAAAAAGCAATTTTGAAATAGGGTCATAGGGATAGCAAGGCTGAGATGATGTGCTGCTCAGCTGTAAGAAGCACCTTTCACCTTAGTTTCAGAGATTTAATAGGCACCAAGGACAAAGAGCAAATGCGTGAGAAGGGATCTGTGAATGAAACAAGAAAGAATTAATAAAGGGTATTTGTGATATTTCTCTCAGGTTAAGGCCATATTCAAAAACAAAGTTGTGTGGTGTTGAACAAAACATTTGGGGCTGAAAGGCAAAATGTTGTCTGTCATTTGCTGTGCAAGCATCATGCACAACTTTGCAGTCTCTTTTGATCTACAAAGACCTCATCTCAAATGAAATAACTTTAAAAAGAAAATTACAAAACATAAAACCAGTTCCATAATTGCCCTTCTTAGCCACATGAAAATACTATTGTAAGGAAAGGCATAAAGCCCAAAATATAAAGTTCTTCAGCATTTTGTAAAACCATTAACATTTGTTCTGAAGAAAAATTAGTACAAGAAAAAATATGTGTGTGATGGAAACATGCAAAAGAAGACTAGAACCAAGTCCTTCCAATTTCCAACTAAAAATAATGGTTACTGTGGTATCTCAAATTGAAAGTGAAGACTGATAAAAGGTGTATTCTCTGGAGTGATAACTGGTTTTTAAAGTGTCCCTATATTTATTTCAGATGATATTTCATTATATTGATTATGTATTATTATGCATAATTATATACATCCATAACAATTCTGTAAAGAATTCTTGAAGTGAGATACCAGAAAATGTCCATAGCTTACATATAAACACATAGGCCTAAAATGAAGCTCTGATCCCTAAACTTCATTTTTTTTCTGAAGAAAACATTCTAAGAATATTGTGTGTTTCTCTTGTAAATCCTGATTCAAGATCTTTCTGACTATGCCAGTTTACTGCAAATAGGCAATTCATGCCACTTACAGAACTAGTGTCAGCACACAGAACTTACAGCACTAGATATCAGCAAAAGTATTTTTATTGAAATGTGATGCTATGAAACTGCGACTTAGCAACATTTGATGGCAAGGTTTGCTCTGTTATGGTAGTGCACAAAGGATACAACAATGATTCAAAGTACTGAGGCAGAACCAAACTTACCAAAATAAAGATGAAAATTACCAATACAAAATCTTAGTGCACTTTTGTAGGAGGCTATGCATGATGGCAGTCAGCTACCAAAGTGTCTAGGCCTCAAGAAGCAACCTGGAGAGCCTCCCCAGCTCAAGGGGAGCTCACTTGATGCAGCCAGGTTACTTAGCAGGGAGAGCTGAAAGCCCTTAGGCTGTCCTAGTTATGGGGATAAAGTGGTTGACTCATTGTCAAATTACACACCATGGGAAGGGTATGCATGAGACTCCTTGTACCCACGACATTCTTTGCCCCTTGATAAATGAGTCTTGGAAAGCCCACACTGTTCATGTGTAAATCACATGGTTGGTGCTCCAACCTCATGTGCACTGATGCTCACTGGGCTGCTCTGCCTCTGTGGGTTTTGGGACAGCAGATTGGAACAAAAGGAATTGATGGCCCATTTAGGGCTCAGGCCTTTACATCCTTTCGAGAATGAACCAAACCACCACTAGTTTGGTTTAGGAGTCAAGTGCATCCATCACAATTTCCAGGCTTATTCTTCCAATACATTCCAGACCAGGTACAAATCTTTCCCAGCTGAAGTCAGTAACAGTTCTGTTATTAAATTCAGTCGTGCAAGGACTCAAAATTATATGGGGAGGAACATTTACTAATTTTTTGTTGTATTTCTTGACTATTCAACCTGCCATCTGAAGTTATTCTTAACATTCAATAAAAAGGAAGATTCTTTAAGACTTATTTCAGCACCATTCTGCTGACAATGGAAGAAATAATAAAGAGAGAAGTTAACTCTCACAGAGACTGGAGTGCCACAGAATGAAAAGTACTAAAAACCTGGGAGTATTTTTGTGTGGGCAGGCAAGAGTGGATTATGCTAAGGAGTTTCAATGTTGAATGCACATAAAACTAATCTATTGTGTAAAAAAGCAGTTGATTTTCCACAAACATTTTTTCTAGTAGATTATGAAAATGCCCTTTTCCCCAGAACTAAGTAAAAACATATAGCTGCATTTGAGCATGGGGAATTATACTATATCTGTTGAAAACAATTATCATAACTATATTCAGAAAGAATAATCCTCCTGTCAACTGCTGGTAGAGGACGCTCTGATGGCTCCAGAGTTATTGGCAAACACGTAATTATTGAACAAGTATTTATTTTAATATATATATTAATGACATCCTACTACAAACATTTTTACCCACTGGTAGCAAAATGTTGTGTCCATACTAGGTAAGACCACCTTACCTTCTGTTTGACCCAACTCACTGTTTCATTATCTGTAGAGAGCAATGACAGAGGGTCAGACATGCTCTACTGGTGCAAGAATACTCTCCCTTCTTTTCTGTATTTCCTTTCACCATCTCCTTTCTCTCTAATTCCTCTCTCCTTTGTCCTGTTTTCTAAAGGTTCATAGATCTTAAGGAAGATCTGAAAGAGTAAATGGTGGCGCATCATTGTATTAAACCGTGTCCCTTTCCCTGATCCCAGGGAGCTTGCAGTACAGCAGAGCTACGAAGGACTCACCTCAAGGAGGACCATCTGTCACAAAGCAGTGAGTCTGCTGCCTCCTGCCTAGAGCAGAAGGTTGAAACCAAGCAGGAAACAACCTGGAAAAGCCACAAACCTGAGGGGGAATGAGGAACCGTGAAGGTGCTTCTACATCATATGCCATGCCAAGAGGACTCCAACCCTCTCAGTGGCCCTGGTAAAACTACTCACAGGGTGACAGGAATAGCAGCACACACAGTTGTGCAGCAAATGGTACCAAGAAACCAAAATAGCAGTGAGAGGCAGCTGGGGAGGTTGTCTACTTCAAAGAAAAAGACTTTTTGAAGGGTATTTTTGGGTGGTAAAGAATGTTTTCGCCAACAGATTTTTGGCAGCCTTCAAAGCAAGACTGTGTAAGTAGGGCATAGGCTGAAGCATTCTTGTGTCCCAGTAAATCTCAACAGCTATAAGAGGCCCCTGGGCAAAGGGCATCTGGATCCAACATACAACAGATTGAGCCTTCAGAGGAACCTATCTAAACTACCATTATCTGTTCATCCATTAGCCTATTACTATCCTCATAGAGGCACATCTTTTTCTTTCCCTTTCAAGACATTCATGTTTATGCCATCCTTTGCCCATGGTTTGGTTTTTGGTTTGTTTTTGGTTGGTTTTTTTTTGACAATTAAAAAGTTTATTAAATCAGTACTACTTAATAAAATATTGACAAAACTTCCCTGAAAGACATCATTTAAGCATAAGTATTAAGTATGCCACAATTGAAAAGCAAAATACTGAAGAGACAAGAAACCACTATTAAAAAACTGTTTGGGTTTTCAAAAGTGATTAGACCTCATTGTCTTTTCTATACCCACTTTTTCCCTTCTCCAGTTACTGATTGCAAAGTTACACTATAGAGGACAACAGAGTTCCTATTGTAGTCTTTTTTGTAAGAATTACAAATAACACAGCTACCTAAAGGAACCCAAAAACACTAATGACCCTAATGTGGAACTGCTTCACTCTTCCACTGACAGTGCTGTACTTGATTGAAAGGGAAGAAGAGAAAGAAATACATTGAAATATACCTCTTTATTTTTAGCATGCGTTTTCCCTTTCTATGTGCAATAATCTCTTATTGTCTCCCATCTTATACTTTGATTATAAGTTCTCCATAGCAGGAAGCATTTTTATTCCCTACCTAGAATTCCTTATGATGGTTCTAGTTCAGGAGCTATGGTGTAGGATTTTTAGGATTTAGGATTGGTCATTATAATCATAATCATGCTGAGAACTGTTATTATTTACTGGGAGATGCTTCTTCTTCCATGTTATTTGATATAGCCTTCAGTGCAGTGTCATGCAATTGCTGGCATTGCATAACAGGGCACCTCTTCTGAGTAAGAGGCATGAGGAAGATGAAGGATAAAGGAGATTATTCATTTTCTAGTAGGTAGATGTTAACCCACAGGGATTCTATTTCCACCTATATGACTGCACGTGGCTGCCTGGAAATGTTAAAGTTTGAAGTCTCAACCTAGTCTTGGGCTCAAACTTGGCATTTCCAAAGGGAAATCAGGACATGGACAGATGGGCAGAGAGGTAAGACAGAGCCAAGAGTCCAGAGAGAGGGGAGCTGCCAGTCAGAAAACAAAACCTTGGTTTAACTACATAAAAAGAATTCTGTTATGTTTCCATCTGTCTTCCTCCCTATTTTGTAATTTTTCCACATTAATCATTTCACCCAATATGGGGCAACACTGTACTTCAGAGCAGAAGTCTGGTTTTCAGTGCTCCACTGAAGAACTAAAGAAAAGAACCAGGGATGTTGGTGACATGGACATTGCTTAGCAACAGTGGAAAGATCACAGATTAATTCAGTTGCTTTTCCCTGAGAAACAAACAAACAAACAAAAAAACAAAAACACCCACACCACAGAAAGTCCACTTCTGGTGTTTACCTCTTTACTCTGTTGTTCTGTTCCTTCTAATTCATGTATTGTGTTTTGCTCCCAGGCTTGTTCTGAAGTGAGCTTACTAGACCTCTCCAAGTTGCAATCTAGTGCTGGTTTGTTCCAGCTAGGGGCCACTGTCTAGAGAGTATGCATAATATTTTGTAGCACAGCCTATCAGAGTATTTAAAGCAATTTGAATAGGAGGGAAAAAATTCTTATATCGTAAGACCATCTAGCCATTGTATGCTGGCCAGAAGAAAATCCAGACATGGTCAGTGCTATGGAAAGGGACCTAGAAAAAAATCTGCCAAAAGAATGTGGTGCAATCCTTTGTGCCTCCTCCTTTTTACCAGTACATATACAGCTACTGACACATTTGTTAAGCTCCTACTGTCAGTTGTCATCTGGAGGAACATCCCACTCCGCTGACAGAGGGAGCTTACGGACACCAGTCTCCTAACCTAATCATCTGAATGAATTGCCTAAAGAGGAACATTGTGGATACTTCCTCTGTGTGACTAAACTCATGGCATTTATTCCAGTTAAAATGAACATGAGAAATCCAGACAGGATTTTGCACTGGGATGTAACCAGGACACTATCCACAAGAACAGCGGAAAAAAGCATGAGGAAGATTTACAGTATCTTTTCTTTATGTTGGACATCATTAACTGTAAACTTCATGCAGCATTTTCCACTGTAGGATCTTAAAGTGTTTACAAAATAAAGCTTTGGGCAATTGGTGTCTGGAGAGAGTATTATTTGTTGTATCTAGTGCATGGCAAGCCAAAGATCACAAAGCACATTTCAGGCTACAATGAGAGTGATTTCCAAAGAATACTGTTTTGGTATGGAGACCATTTTATATCTGATGAGCAAATCCAACGTGAAATGGGAAATATATGATTTTCTCTTCAACAGAAGATTCATGGGTAAATGAAGACCTTTTAACACACAGTCTTTAGAAGGAAAAGCAAACTTCCTGGTAATTTCAAATGTTTTAAGCATCATACCTTGGCTTAACCAAGGTTATGTTGGGGGAATATGTCTAGCAAATTTCAGCAGTCATTTTGCCAGTTCTGAAAATATTTCTTAAGAAGAGATTACTTTTTGTATTTTTTTTCTAAAAAGCCTCTGTGGCAAATGGAATGACACTAATTCATTTGGTAGTATTAATTAGACAAATATGTTTTTAGTTTAAGATGGAGCTGGAAAAAAGAAACAAAACAACACTTAGTTCACTGGATGTAGCAGCATATACAGTTTATATTTTACCATAGGGAAATCTGTCAGCACAGTGACTTCACAGTGACTGTCACTGTTAGACCAAATCATTATGGTCACTTATCTCAAGAGCTTCTGGGAGCAGAGTAGGAAGAGCTAAACAAGAAGCAGGGCACTGAAAGAAAATTAAGGCACAACAGAATCATGAGAACATGACATGTTGGAAAGATCCAAATCTTATAGACAGTTATCAGAAGCAGAAGAAGGTAGAGTTTTACAGAGTTTGATGGAAAGACAGGAATAAAACTATGAAACAAAAAAGCAAAAAGAAAAAGGACATTTCAGAAGAGTGCAAGTACTCTGAAACAGATGGTCCTTTCAAACAGAAACAAGTCTAGGAAAAAAGAGGGTGAGCAGATGTTATTGATGTTTCATCTGAATGATCACTATTACTAAATTCTACACCAAAACTAGGATTGATTGGAAAAATCACATCATCATCAAGGAAAGGAATGCGTCATTACCAGAGCACACTCACATGTCTAGACATGCACTTGGGTAGCCAGAGCCAAATACAAATTTGGAACTCAGATGGAACTCAGAGAAGTCAAAATAAGTGAAGCAGAACCAGCCATATGAAAGCAGATAGTTTGAGATGCTGCTGGACAGAACTGACTCCTGCGTCAATGTCATTGCAAGAGTGGAGCTGTGGGGATGCAGAAAGGGACAAATTAGAACACTTCTCTGCAAGTAGATTTTTTTACATTTCTGATGTTTCATTTCCAGTGAGAACAGTAAGTCTTAAGTACATAGTTGGGATACACTGTAAGGAGTTTTCAAAAAAATGAGACATTTTAGTCTACTTCATTTCAAACTGTAAAACACACAGAGAATTTTTTATTCTGTCAGGTCCTAGACACTGAGAATTCCCTCCTCCTTTATTTCATTTTTCAGGATTCTTATTTCCTCAAATTCTTCTGTTCCAAAGGCACAACTACTCCAAAGGCTTTAGTGACTGATTCAGCACTGAATTAGCTACTATTGAAAGTTCAACATGAAGTGTTCTTGAAGTGACCGACACAAGTGGGACTGTCAGAATCTGTCGTACCTGGAACGTCCCTTCTCTTTTTAAGCTTAGTGAGTTTCACTGTCCTTCTGGCCACGAAGAGCAGAATGTGAGGCATATGCAGACTTTAGCATTTAATTCCTGAAAAAGAAGAGTCGTATTAGTAGAACCAGCACCCTTTTTCTGGTTTGACTTTAGTCACAGCTATGAGCACAGCAAAGCACATGCCCTGCAATTCCAGTTCTCTGCAACAAGCCTCTTACCTCTTTAGTGAGGATTCAGTTGTTTAAAGCAGAAAGTATATTTTATTCTTCCAGAAAATTAATTAGTTGGTCCCTGAAACCAACATAGTTCTCATATTATTCTTCTGTTAATTAAGGGAGAATTTCAATATGAATCCAAAAGGTACACAATAGTTTCCACCCACACTAGAATTTTTTTCACTAGCTGTGTTCATTATTTGTTAATTTTAATCCTGCTCATAGAGGGCGAGAATTCCCAGGGCCCTTGGGTAATTACAACTACAGGCACTAGCTGGATTTTTTTGCGCTATAACAGGATTCACCTCTTTATTCTCAGAGCCTGATGTCCAGCTGTGTCACACACAGCAGCTCTATTTACTTGCCAAACATCTTTGCTGCAGGACCAAGATATCACCTTGTGACTAAGTGTTATTCAGACTTTCCCTCCAAATCCCCACTAGTCTGTAGCAGAAGGCTCTGCAAAGAGCAAAGCAGTAGCCCTGTTAAGAAACACTGCTCTGCTGAACCTCAAGTCCCATCACATGCAGTTATCTTGTGGCAGAGGAAACCAGGCTGCAGTGCCTGGTAAGAGTAGGTGAGAACAGCAGAGGAGCACACACCTTGAGCATGTAGCTAGCAGTCATATCACTGTATCAATTGAATTCATAGTTTTTAAGAGACAAATTACTGTTTTTACAGCTATTGTTCTGCAAAGCAGAATAAATGTGGGTTAAAAAGCCCTCTCAGACTCTGGTTCTGGTAGGGTTGGATCATCAACACTTGCCTCTCTGGGATCAAATTGCTAACAATTTCCCAGTCTTGTGGGATATTTATAAGGACTGTTATAGTCTCTTGCTTGAAAACATCACAGACAGAGTAAATGACTAAAAATACTTACAGAAGTGTCTTAACACAGATAAACACAATGGCAACATTGCAATGCCCTTCAAATAAGGGGGGGATTCAATTAATTTATTTTGTTTTCATTCTTTATTTAGATGGGGTGTGGAAGAGAAAATTAGCAGTCAGCTAAGAAAACTGAATTACCAAAAATATATAAAGTTGTCTATCTCTACTACAGGGAATATTGGTTCCTGTAGTCTGCTCATAGGGAGGCTTTTTCTCCTTGAAATGAAAGATCAGGGTCAGAAAAAAACCCCAGCCTCTCAGTCAAATACAGATGCTTCCTGGGTGGTTTCGTCAGTTGTGCTATTTAAGTATCAAGACAGAAATTATGAAATTATTTGATATTATTAAACTTCTGCACATTTCCTCAGAACCTTTATTTTAGATACAAGTTGTTGGTATAAAATTTCATTTGGATGATAAACACACAGTAAGAAAGAGCAGCCCAAGCAAAGAGTTTTGAGAAACGGAAATGCAACAACTGTTAGAAAACAAGTTATGCATTCTCCCAGATGTTCTTCCATCCTTTCCACATATGCACACAGAGAGAACACAACTCACAAAAATGTAGCTCTTCCATGACTGTACAAATCAAACTTTGCAAAAGAAATAGGAGGGTGTAGTAGAAGGAAGGCAATAATTATTTTGACTTTCTAAATGAAGCAATGAAAAGAAACGTGGGGAAAAAGTGGGGAAGGGAAGGGAAGGGAAGG
>NC_031768.1:14874801-14880534 GCF_001522545.3 Parus major
GGCCCGGCGAGGGGGCGGGGGCCGGTGTCGCGGTGCCGCGGGCAGGGGGAGCCGGGTCATTGTCCCCGTCAGCGCCGCCTGCAAGCCGGGAAGGAGCGGCCCGGGGTACTCGGGACTCCGTCGCCTTCCGCCGCGCCCACCGAGAGCCGGCGGTCGGCCTGGCCCGGCCCAGCCCGGGGTAGGTGAATGGCGTTTGCCGCCCTCGGTCCCCGCTCTGGCCCGGGCGCTGCTGGCCGCTGGCAGTGGAGCTGCGGGGACGGGAGCTCGGCGGAGATTGTGCCGCTGCCATCCTGGGTCCGCTGGCGGCGGGGCAGCCCGGAGCAGCGGCACCCGGAGCAGCCTCGCCCCGCATGTGTGCATGTATGCACAGAGCGTGTGTGCCGTGGTGCGGTGCGCGGGGGCCGTCAGGAGGTCTGGCAAGGCCAGGAACAAAGCATAGGGCAGGGGCACACACCCAGGTCGCCGCGGGGCTGTCGGCCGTGCCCCCGAGTCGTGACTGTTCCAGAACAGCCGTGTTGCTGTGAACCCTCTGGGCCGGCAACACCGCAGAGCTGAGGTCGCTGCTCACTGTTACTGTAAGGACACCTTAGAGGTGAGCAATGCATAAATACCAACAGTCTACCTGTTTCCAGTAATTTATATGTTGTCACACGCAGAACCACACCGGTTAAAGTCTTTATAAAAACTTAGAACGGTACAGATTTTGTGTAACAGTCATAGCTCAGTTTCGATATGTCTGGTTTAGCTTAATGTATTTTCCAGATTGAGTCAAGCCAAAGCAAGATGAATTGGTGCCCATTTGAACAAATCTGTGGGTTTCTTGAGACTTCTTTAAGTGATTTAGTTGATTATACACATTTTTTTTCATACACATCTGAGTGGGTGGTAATGTCTCGTAAGGAGCTGGCGATAGCAGTCTCCTCACTTGGCTCAACTCCACCTAGGACAGCAACACTTAATTTCTGCTGTCATTCTTAAATGCCCCAAGTCACTTATTAATATAGTTTAGATTCCTCAGTTATAAGGGTTTAAAACAAAGGCTGCTCAAATTGCTGGGAGATTTTAATTACCTGCTTACTTTGTGTTTGTGGACCTCAAGGAAAAGTGAATCTTGTGTGAAAGTCTTGCTGGGTGTGGATTGCTGGAGGAAGAACAGGGAAGAGGATGCCAGGAAGGGAGGGGAAGAAATATGCAAAAGGCATGGAAGGATCTTTGGTGAAGGATGTCCTGTTTTGGCAGCCTGACATGGAGCTGGGCAGAGAGGAGTAGGGAACATGGTCTTTCCCTTTGAGGATTTTTTCAGATCTTTTTTTGATTTGTTTTTAATATTGGTGTTGATGAGGTGAACTGAAATTAATTAACTTCCTTTAGTGACACACCCTGTTATCCTGATAAACCGCTGTCTATCTTGAGTGTCCATGCACTCCTCCACATCTGCCTTCAGCGAAAGAACTGGTATTTCTGCCACTACTTTTGTAAGAGTCATCAAACCAACTCTCCATGTGCCTGTGCTGGGACAAGATGGGCTTGATTTTGGTGCAGTCTTGGCTTGTGGGTGTTCACCTTTCAGGAGGTAACATAGGCTGGGTTGGTGTTGCAGGGAAGCTGGTGAGGGATGTGGCTGCACACAGTTAGGTTTGCCTTTCCTCTCGGGTGGCAGCAGGTTCTTGCTGTCTGTAGGGAAGGAAGGAAACATGCCAGTCTTCCAGCAAAGAAGCATTTCTGTGCTGTGTCTGGGGAAAGCCTCCTGGCAGTGCTGTGCTGCAGCACCACTGATTTTGAATAATTAAGGGTCTTTGGTTTTCTGGTGGTTTTGAGACACCAAGGTGAAAAAGCAGAGGTTTCCATCATGGTTTGTGTATTTTGGAGAGCTTTCAGTGGGCAGGAAGTTGTTATGGTTTGTCTCTAGGACTGGCACAAACAGATTTAACATGCTTCTGGTCTCCCCTTAGAAAGTGGTCGGCAGATGTGGCTGGGTATGGTTCTGTAACATTTGAAGCTCTGTACTGAGCAGGTGTTAAAGGCCTCTAATTCAACACATTATAGAAATTGCTCACTAATATGGGTTGGGTTTTCTTTGTGCAAAAAAAAGAAGTTGGAAAGTGAAATACCTTATTTATTATGTGATACAGATTTATCCTGCTCAGTCGTTCCAAGTTGGCATTCTAATCTGTTCTTTTGCAAAGGTGAGGCATTGCCTGCTAATTAGTGTAATTAAATGGGTCAGTTTTAAATGAGAACTCACTGAAAAGTTATATGCTCTGTAGACTATTCAGTTATTTTTATTCCTTTGCTCAAATATGCAGGCACAGGGGAACATTTTGTATATGTTTCAAGCAATTACTTAGAATTTGTTAGTTGGTCCACTAAGAAATTCTGTGTGCTTGAGCTAGGCCTGTACTTTCTGTAGTAGGTGTTCATCCTCCTGTGAGGGAGAACAATCATTTTTTTATCTCTGTCTATTTGTGTAGCAAGCAGAGGAGAGTGATCCCCACATGCTCCCCTGCAAGGCACCGTTACATCAGTTGTGTGAGGCCTGGTTGTCTGTTAACAGTCCTTGGCACTGGGATACTGCCTGTCTAAAGCCTGCCTTCCCCAGCTTGTGCCAAAGAAAAGGGATAAAGCTGAGCAGGACAACTTCTAAAGCTGCAGTGGATGTGGTTTTGGTAGGTTGAAGGGGTGCTTCTAATGCTGGGGAGGCCCATTCTCAGATAAACTGCAGCATTGAAGCTGCTTTCCTTGAGGGGTGACACATTCAGCAGGAGTGTGGTGCTGCCTCCTGCCATTGCTGGCCTCCATCCCCAGCTGCTCTGCCACAGCTGCATGGGGAGTGGTGTCGACCAGATCTGGAAATTTCTGAAATATAGCATGGCATGAAAAATGGAGGACGTAAAAAAGGATTATCTCCTTGGTAATGTTGGTGGTGAGGATTTAGGCTGTGAGTGAGAATTTAGGCTGTGAGACTGCAGTGGCTCCAGACCTGCCACAAAATGTTGTGGAGATTCAAAACATATCCTTGGAGATGTGGAAGGTCCTCCAAGAGTCCCTTCCCCAGGGGAAGGGATCTGTAATCATAAAAAGCTGTTGTTGAGTATCAGAGATCTGTGAGAGAACTGAGGATGGAAATTTTGCTCTCACTCATTTGCATTGATCTGTTACCTGCTGTGTTGTCTAAAAGAGGGAATGGTTTAGAAATCCCTCAGCCAAGTTCCATTTGTCTCAGCTGGGTGTGTGCCCTTGACTTAAACTTGACTAAGCTGTTCTAGCTCATAGCTTTCAAAGCTGTCACACATGTCCTTCCCTGAGGTGGTGTGCCTTGAGATGGAAGTCATCTCCATGTGCTGGCAGAGCTGAGTTAACAGTGAAGATGCTACTGAAGCCTGTCAAGCGAGCTTTGTCTACAGGAATCCTGTTGCAGGTTCAGAAACATTGAGACTGGTTTGTTGGGAGATGTTTCTCTGCTTTTATACTTTTTCCTTTACATGTAGTGTTGGAGGTGATAGGATTTGCCTTGAAGATGCATGAGCAAGAACATGCCAGGCTTGTGTTCTGTGTGGACAGTGGCTGGAGTGGGCACTGCATGGGACAGCCTTTGAATAAGTTCTTATAACCTACACAGTGGAGAAGTTGCCAATTCTATACTTTTCATTTAAGGATGGTGTAAATGATTTTCTGTATTGCAGACCTAAGAGAAAAGGAAAAAAAAAAAAGGAGAAAAGAACTTGAAGTCTGGATTGCAACTGAGCTTTTAATTTGATTGTATTTGTATCAAATATTTAGTTGTCCTGTTATTGAGAGTCTCAATTCCCGCTTTTTCTTTCTTGACAGACGCTGCAGCAATACAGACTTTGGCATGTCTCTTGCAGCTTCCGATTGATCCCTACCTAGAAGGCAGTCAGTGAAAATCTTGGAGCTACTTCTTATCTTTTTTGGGGACAGTGAGAGAATAGTGATGTGGGTGGTTTTTACAGCAAACGTCAGTGTCAGTCTTTGTGTTGGCCATGGGACCCAGCCTATGAGACCTGCTTGTCTCTCTGTCCTCTGAGAAGTTTGTGGTGCTGGTCAGGCAATCCCTCAGAAAGTGGTGGGGGATGACATCTCCTTCACTGTAGGTAAAAGGCATTGAAGAGCAGTTCCCAGGTGATGGGCACTATTAGTATTGATTTGCCTTTTGTGTGTCCTGAATAGGGTTTCTTCCATGATCTGTTCCATGAAATGATGGAAGGCACCAAAAAGTCACATAAAGCAGTCCACACATTTATAGTCTGTTCCAGGAGAGTTAACTGCTTCTACGCAGTCTGTGCTATTACCTGTAGGGTTTTAGCTGTTTGAGACTTGCTGATTTTGGGCTCTTTGCTCCAGTTCCCTTCTGTGCAGCTAGATGATTGCAGTAATTTATGATTTATTGTTTCGTGCTGGAGAAAGTCAAGAGGTAGAAGATGGTTCTGTTCAGGAGAGCAAGTTGTTAAAAACTTATGCCCTTTCTGAAAGAACATGTGTTCAAGTTGGCACATCCCATACAATTTCTGGTCATTTTTTGAGTTACTTGTCTCAAGATACTCTTTTCAGGTTTGTAAAAGAATTTTGTACTTGTCAAAACACTAATATCTCAAGGGTAGAATCAAAGGAGAGCTGGCAGCAGGCTTGAGGCCATTTCTCCCAAGAGGGAAGTCTGAGGCCAGTTCCAAAAGTCAAGGGAAAGAAAATAAAAGGTGGGAGTCTCATTAATATTTAAAAACTATCTAAGCACAGTTACTGATAACTCTTCCAATGAGTCACGTACTGTTGTAATGTAACAAACACAAGCAGCACTCTGAACCTAATAATGCTGCTTAGATAAAAAAATAATTCTTCATGTTTTCATAGTGACAGTGTGTCTCCCAAAGTACAGCAGAACATCTTGGAGAAATTCAGAGCCCAAAGCAGCCCGGTCCTGGAACTACTGCTCCATCATGACCTGTCTTTTCAGAAGCACCTGGATGCCTGACTTGGAAATTGTAGGGGCTTCACTTGATTCAAGTAATTCTGCTACAGACAGGCTTGCTACCTGATACCATCCTACAAAAAACTTGCTTTTGGTATGGAACCATACTGCGGGTCTAGTTGAGGTGACTTTAACCTGGATTTAGCAATGTTTACAAATTCTGTGTAGATGACTTTGCAATTCTGGTGTTGCACTGGGAGTCTTGTTGGGGGTGAGTGTCTGCTGCCTTCACATGATGTGTTTCTCTGTGAGGAAATCTTATTGCGTGGGTCATTTTTAGGAGGTGCATTAGATGAACACTTCTTTCCACTAAACAAAAGGAATGTCATCATTGGAAATTACAGCAGTCCTCCTTATCCTAAGGCAAGATCTAGGACATGCTGTCACAGTCTTTCTCACGCTTTTAGGTATGATTGTTTAGCCAGTCTCAGAAAGAATAAGGAATTGGTTGTTCTGTATGCTCAGTTTCTAGCTTTATCAGTCTGGCAGATCAAGTTCTATACAGATGGTTGGGTGGAGTTTAATGGTACTTTTGTCTTTCTGGTGTTTACATACTCATTTGAAAATTAGGAATAAAGTTTAGAACTGAAGGAAAAGTAGGAAGAAAGAATTGTATCAGCATGTAAAACACTGTCACTTCTAAAAGTTTACCAGAAGAGATGGCGGTAGTGAATCTTTGAAGCTTGTGGGAGATTCACCACATTTTAAAATGTATTACCCAGGGACTGTGGGGTTTTGGGGTTTTTTTG
>NC_031768.1:14880575-14908497 GCF_001522545.3 Parus major
TTGTTGTTGTTCTTAAATATTGTTTTGTAAGTTGTGTTTTTATGGGTGAAATATAGGAAACTATTTTGATCGCAATATTACCTTTCTTTGAAAAATAATGAATACTGGCATTGGAGCATGGTGTCTAACTTTGGCTAGTATGACCTTTGAGTAAGCAGAAGGCCTGAAGTCAATTCATGCTATGCATTCCTCAGATATATGTCTTTAGGATTTAAGAGGCAGTGATAACTTCATATTTGGGAGTTCAGAGAACAAATGCTTTATCTTGTCCTTGGGGTACTTTGGGGTTGGATTCTTTTGGGTTCACTATCCCTTGCAACAATTACAAAAGTTCTATTGGTTTTTCTTCAGAACTATGCCATTGCTACATCTTGCAAATAAATTATGGTTAGCTTAGGGTGCAACTTAATGAGCAGTTTCTAGTTTAGGAGGTGGCTTGTTTAATGCCTGCCTGCGGCATAGGCAGCAGGAGTATGCTGTATATTCTTCTCTAAAGATACTACTGTTTCAGCCATGAGATAATCATACCAAAAAGTGGAGTATGGCAAGGTGATACTTTGTTTGGGCAGTCAGTGTGACTGGGGGGTGTGAGGCACTGGGTCAGGCATGTGGGTGCACACTACTTCAAATAGTGCCTTAAAGCTTGCATGTTTTTCTCCCTTTTCAATTTCAGTTCATTAGGCAAAATATTTAGTTAAAGGAATTATTTAAGCTCTGGGAGTGTCAAAAAAGCCATACTTTGCTAGCTCAGACTAGTTTTCTGTCTCCCTGAGTGTCTGAACAAATAAATACAGAAAATACCATTGCATATGTAGAGTGCCATTGACCTGACCTGGGTGTATTCTTTCAGTTTCAAATGGAGGGTTGTTCATTAACTTTAGAGCTGTTGATAGATCTGTTTTTGCATCTATATTTCTGGCCTTTAAAGCATTTTGTGGTAATTAAAAGCTGTTGGCACGGGTATGTGGTCCAAACTTCAGTTTTTAACCAGTTACCCAATAATTTCATTCTGCTTTAATCCTTTGTGTTTGCTAAATAATGAACAATCATTTCATTCCTATTCACCAGTCACATTACTGGTGAGTTTGTATATACATTTTCATCACTTCATTTTGGAGTTCCTAGGGGTTTTTTTGCATTCTTTCATAGTTTTTATGAGAAGGGTTTCCCAGATCTACCTTCAGGAGTCAGGAGCTGCACTTTGTCATAGTGCATCCATTGTATGTTCAGTGTGTGTCTACTTAGTAGGTTATTAGCAGCTGAAGTACAACTAAAGTGATCTTTTGTACCTGGTTTGATTTGAATGAAGTATGTGATGAGCTTGCAGTTAAGATTTGATGGAGAAGCTAAAACTTATGAGAAGTCTGCAACCGTGCAAAATTTTTGGTGTATATGACAAATTTGAGCTTCAGTGTATATGAAGCTCAAGATATAACTTGATGCAAAAACATTTTCCTTTACAAACTTTATTTTTAAAGCTGTCTGTTTCTCCCCTCTATCATCTACAGCATTCAACACATACTGTGTTTTTCATTGCTGCAGCTTGTGAGTTTATTAGCATTTAACAGCAAGTTGAATAGACAGCATTACAAAATGGAGAGAAAAATGGAACAATGATCAAATATTTAAATCTTTATAAAGAAAATATACTGTGTTTTAAGATCAGCAGCTAGAGAAAAAAAGGTTGCTTGCCTTAAAATTGGTATTAGAAGTTTACCTTTTAAATACAACATCCTGAAAATATACCTCACCCTAACTTCAAAGCTTCTAGTACTACATGTTAAAAAAAAACTTCCTGTTGCAATTTGTAATCAGACTAGTAAATTATCTAATTTTTACAGCTTCAAGAAACTCATAAACACGTGAGAGAAGATGACAAGATCTAGATCAAGATCACCACGATGGAAACCAAGGTAAGTATCTACAGCTTGTGTTCTGAAATGTAGCTCTATACAAGGATTTATAACTAGGACCTAAAACTTTCATTAAAGAAATAAAACTGCATGCAGAATTGCAATTTGTAAAGTGTGTTTTATTATTTATAAGTTATTGTACAAGCTGAACACCTGTAAATTTTTTTTCCCAGCTCATGATTTTGTTAAAATTTCTTTTAAGCTGGAAGTATTCAGTTTTTGCAGACTGCCAAGAACCTTATTCCTCTTTTGTGTTGTGGGATTTACAATTACCTTAAGCACAAATTCCAAGTCCCAAACTAGCTATTTTTACTCAAGCACCACCTTGAGCACTGGATATCTGTAACTTGCTTCTGTTTTGCTTCTTGGCCTACAGGGAGGAATTGTTTTAAAAAAGTTGGAAGGTTTTTTAAAAAAAAAACAAAACTAAGTTCAAACACCTCAGACTTACTGAAGTTTGGGGCTGATTTGTAAACTGATCTTTAGCACAGTTAGACATGCCTTGCAGCGTAACAGAGTGAAAACATGTGGAAATGTGGGAGTTGTTGCCCTTCTCCTTGGACATTAGCCTAGTGACGTTTGTCACCAGAATAACATCCAGCTTACTTCATGCTGTGAGTTACCTGCCTCATTTTTAAGACTTGCAGTGCAAATTTGAAGTGCTGAAACCAAGAGGGTGGAATACAGTTTCAAGCTTTTAAGAATGTGCAATTACTGCTGGTTTTGGGTATCTCTTCAAAACAGACTAAGTTGTGATAACCAAGACAAGGGAGTTCGGATAACTCAGAAAAATGTGTGGGTTTTTTTATTTGTTTATTTTGTTTTTAAAAAGAGAAATCCTACCTATGTCCATACTAGATTGATAGCTGTGAATGTCATTTGAGTAAGGACAGCCCCAGCTCACATTAAAATGTAAGCCCTAACCAGACCTATGTGGGACAGCAGCTGCAGTGTAGGTGCTGTTGGAAGTAAGCTATTACGGTTTTAGGAACATCTGTGGTTCTGAGTTTGGACTCATTTGCAGAAATGGAGTAAATAGTTATGTCAAACTGTTCATTTGCAATTTGTGCACAGAGGAAGTGTCTTATTTCAACTTGTGTTTTGATGTTTTTTATTAAAGAGCTTGTCAAGAGTGTGCAGTGAATACTTGAACACAAGCAGAACTGTTATGTCTGGGATTACTTTCGGGTTCTTCTTAGTGTCCTTTGCTGTTTCTTCTTTATTTTAAGGAGATTTTGGCTATAACTCGCTCATTTTTGTAACTGTAGGTGAAAATGCAGAGCTGAGTGATGCAATTGGATCTTTAATTGCAAAAGCTGCAGTAAGCGTGGAAGTGTGTGTATACATGTGTGAACATGTACATACAATTATCCAAAAGACCAAAGCATCTTTCTCAAACTTTTTTTTTTTTTTCTGCAAGAAAAAGCCTACCTGTATGACAATTTAAATATATTTTGTAATGTTTCAGTCTTTCAGTTTTGAAGGTTGATTCAGCATGCAAAGAAAACCTTTTTCCTTCCCTTTTAAATTTCTTTAGACACATTTTTTTCTTTCCCTTTTTTCTCTTTGCCCTGAAAAAGACAGGGAATGCTTGAGAAGTGTGAAAATATGTATAACAGTTGTTCTCAATGTAGTGGAAACTTCATGTATATGAAATTATTTTTAGTTTTAAATAAAAAACTTCATGGAGACAAAAATGATTGACTTACTACAATTTCAAGTGGGTATTTTTACTATGAAAACTTTCAACAGGGTAAAAGTAATCCTGGTACTCAGCCAGAAAAATGCCACTTCAATATCTTGGTGTTAATTTTTTTACAAGCTGATTAAAATTATGTACTAACTCTACTTCCTTAGGAAATAGATGTTCTCATTAAGAAATTGGTTCAATTTTATGGAACTACTCAAAAGTGGATTTTATTTTTGCTTTAGGTCCTTATCTCCAGCTTTTAGGACTCCAGAGCACCATAGGCAAAGGCATGATCATATTAATTATGACTGTGAATATAAAAGCTTTCGTAAGGATCCAAAAAAGTCTATGCCTTGGAGAACAGAAGATGAAAAGTATGGACAAAGCAATTCCAGGTTTGCACCTCATGGAAATAACCACCAGAGAATATATGAACGTAGGTCACCTTCACCAAACCTGAAAAGAATTCCCATGGAAGATGCTTACAGTCATAAGCCCTACAGAACACATTCATCTGAAAGGACTGAAAGTAATAGGAGATGCCAGTTACCACCAAAATACTCGGAAATACCTTATAAAGATCATGATCGTCCATTTTACCAGCACAAGATGGAGGACAGATACATGTTTGATCACTACAAAGTCACTGGTAATGAAAAAGGAATGAAACCTTTTCATAGACCATTAGGGGCTTCATGCAAACTTGAAAGAAAATGGCATGAAGATGACTTGAGGCACCAGAGGTTACATGAAGAGAAGTATGGTCAGTCACCCAGAAGAGTTTCTGATGAATTTACGGCAAGGAGCTCTTTACAGAAGAGGTATAGGAATAAAATAATTAAACCCTGGGTATTGTGGTGTAAAGCCTCAAGTGAAAGTCTGTTTTCATTATAGTTGAAGATATCCACCTTGAAACACGTTGGCCACTTTGTAGTTTAATTATGGGCGACTGGTAGTAGTGAAGTATTTGTCTTTTAAGTAAATCGTATTGCTGGCTAGAGTATGAAAGGATAATATTTCCCTCTTAAGAGCCCCTGCACATCTGTACCTTGGCGCGAGGGATTATGGGTTAAGTTGCCACGCATTCTGCTGTCCAACATTCTGCACATATAAGTTCTCGCTTTCTTCTCTAGTGCAAGTGTAAATTGCTTTATGTCAACACAGGTATCCTGAAGATCACGATTACAGAGAATATGGGCACGCGTCTAAAAGGGCTAAGGAAATGGAGAGGTATGACGGTGGAGATGTAGCAAGAAATTCCAAGTGGAAGCAAGAACGTTCTTTTCCACCCTGCCAAGAAAAGGAGGAGCAAAGATACCCGGGTGCCCAGTCCCGCCGGTCGGCTGAGAGGGAGTACTTGGGGGGGTCTGTCCCAAAGATAGCCTATGAGTACAGTCACAAACGGCGCAGGCATCCCGACGGGGAAAAGCCTTTTCCAGACGACAGAGCTCAGAAGTACGTGAAGCAGGAAGAGCAGAAGTACGGCTCTTCCAAGAGTGCTCGGAACAGCAAGGAGTTAGATTACTTTGGTGGTGGCAGAGCGAGGCGGTCTGAAGAACGGCACGTTGAGGAACCTCTTAAATACAGTTCAAAGAAGGGCTGCAATGCTTGTGTTAACTCTTCCAAAACGGATGTTGAGCTGAGATCTTTTAAAAACAAACTGAATGAAAGAGTGAGGAAAGATGGGGAATTGAGGAAAAATGTAGATTCCTCCAATAGCCAGCATGATACAAGTCATACTGTTTCAGATGTGAAAATGTCAGATGCCAGCTGTATGAGAGAACATCTCACAGTCAAAGTGGATATGAAGAAAATGGTGACCAAGTACAGGTATTGGTTTTCTTTCACCTCTGCTTTCTTCCTATCTATTTACAGTTCATGAACATTGGAGGGAAGCATGGTTTCTTTAGGAGCTAACCGGGACAAACTATGATTGTACCTTTTTAGTTTCATTTCTTCTAAAATGGTAACTTTCCTGTTAAGAACTTCCCTGCAAGTTAACTATTAAACCTCTACTAAAATAAACAAATAAAACCAACAAAAAAACCCCAACACTATTTTATGGAGTTGCAGAAGTGGAAAGAGTAGATATGCCTGATACAAACCTGTAGTTAGAAGTTAGTTATGATAAGTAAATGTGTTTCTGTTTAAAAAAAAATCCTCAAAAAACCAAAACCCAAATGCAGAAAAGCCTAGTCCTGTGCTTTCATCTGAAATACAATGGCATTTTTTCAAACTGTCCTCCCTTCTTTTTTCTAAAAATCAGCTAACCTTTAAATACATAAATCTCAAGCAGATATTCAGATGTTCAAGATCTCAAGTTCAGTAAAACTGCCAAAAATGAGAGATCTGAGTTGTCATTTATTGTTATAACAAAGTGGCAACCTGTTGAGGCATCAGAACTGAAAAGCAGTAGAGTCTGCTTCCAAATGTCTTCTGTGTAATACTTGTGTTTGCATTTAGCATTCCCAGTGCTGGCTGCAGTGGAAGAAAAAGTGGCAGTACTATAAAATTTTAGATGATAAATACATGGTAGAGAGTAAGCAGCTTGGTTTTGATAGATTCTTGTACGGTTTTCTGGTTTTCTTGCTGTTGCAGGCCAGAATATTTTATATTGGTAGTAATTGCTTTTGGAAGAGATTACCTTTCTTTCCAAAATGTTCAGCTTTCATTTTAAAGGTATTTTGCCTCTTGTCCCAAATAAAACATCTATATAAATTTTATTCTCTTTGCACTATTTCAAAAACATGTAATACAATGGAGAGTTACAAAGACAAGTTACTGAATTTAAGGGGCTAATATTAAAGATTGAGGAAAGGGAAGTGGAGTAATGCCCATTACCCACAGCTGGGCTAGGATGAGGATTTGACTTCCTAAATGATAATGTAAGGAAAATATTTGGGTTTTGTTGCTAACCCATAGGATGATTCCTCTATCTTGGAGCCTTTTGCTGCTGTTTTTGAAGGTCATGCACAATGGACGTGGTAGCTGTTTGCAGACCAAAGAAACTACTGCATTGATTACAGCTCATTTACTGTATGGAGGGTTTGCTTCTGAAGCCAAAAGTGCTAAACATTTTATTTTTTCAAAGATAAGAACACTAATTTTACAGAAGCTGATGACTTGGAATATTCATGCTGCCTACTTTAGGCATTTAAGAAACACCCGACTTGAAATGACTCAGCTAAGAAGAATAGTTTCTTTATAAACCTGGGATCAGGTAGATAATTCAAATATCTAAACCTGAGGTTGCTTGGATTCCTTCTTACATGCATTTATTCCCAGTATGCTAGGGGAAAATAGATTATTTCTAACATCTGCTAGAGGCTATTTCTGATAGAATTTTTGTATGGAATTCTAGTCTTGTATGCTTCTAATGCAGTGGGGCCAGGCACATAATCACTTTGCAGAATGAACAATTGGAAGTCTTCATCCTGAAAGCTTTTACATGTGCTCTTAGAGTCCTTAATTTATCTTTTAGAATGACAAGCATTTTCCTTGCAGCAAGAACAGTAGGGTTGTTGAAGTGTTGGCTTTCTTGTCAAAATAATTTTTGAGCAGAAGTACAACCATTTGGGGTGTAAACTTTAGAATGAGTAAAAATTTACAAAAAGATGGTAAGCACGTTCTTGAGTTCACACACTGCTACTGAAGCAGTTTCACTGCTGTTTCACTAGGCTGAAGAGATGATTCAGTTCCTAAAGATGTGAGACATTTTTTATCTCTGAACTGTTCTTGAAAATTGCCTGGTAGCTCCTTATAAACAAGACACCGGCATAATTGCCTTTCAGAATTTTTCTAAAGAAGTCTATCAGGATCTTCATTTTATCTAGATTTGATAATCTAGTTGAATTAAATTTAAAAGTCACAATTTTTGTATTGCATGCTTCACAGAAACAAAGATTCCTGAAAGTGAAGTTATATCTTCATATTTTATTATAGATTTTTTCTTCCTTTATGGCCTTACTAGTTTTTTAATTAAAAAAAGAAATAAAATGAGATTTTTGCTTTTAATCACATTTATTCTTAAAATGAACTTCTTAGTTTGTTTTGTTCTACTTGTCTATTTCAAGGTTTCAGATTTAGATATTTGCTTTAAAATAAACTATTTTTTTTTATTGTAGGACTTCTAGTCACACTACGGAGAGACAGATGTCCCATGATCTGGTTGCTGTTGGCAGAAAAAAAGAAAATTTTCATCCAGTGTTTGAGCACATGGAATCTGTAACACAAAACATTGAAAATGACCCATCAAAAGAATTTACTCAGGAAATAATCACAATTATTCATCAAGTGAAAGGTGTCTGTAATATTTGGAGTATATGTATGTGTTTATGTATATATGATTACTAAACCCAAAGCTGATGGTTTAGATATGTCCCTGTAAGTCTCAGGTGTTTGCCATTGGCTTCATTTGTATTTTGGCTTCCTTTTGTATTGTTTAAAGGAAAATGTAGGTTGTGGATTTAAAGTAGTTGGGTGGTGGATGCCTGCAGGAAGGTCTCAGGCCATAACTGAGGCATTATTGTAGAGAATAAAGACCAAAATGATTTTATGCTAGCATGAGCGGGTAACCTGCTTGAAGGAAACGTGACAGGAATAAAGGAGCTTTGCTGTAATCACAGCTCTCTAGTTATGTATTGTTCCTTTTCCTTTTCAGATTAGTGTTTATGCAGATGCATCATGTTCAGTGTTGAGCTTTATCAGTTCTAGTAATTTGAGTACTACCATGCTATCATTTGCTGACAATTGAGTTTAATCTTAGCAAATAAGGTTGTCTAAGTTGGGCTGGCCTAATCTTTCATTTGTGAATATTAAACTGAAAGTGGAAATAGTTTGTAATTTCATTTCAGTAGTTATCATGGTAACCTTAAGAATTAGTCTTTTAAAAAATAGATTTTCCCTTTGTACATTTCAAATACTACAAATAACATTCTTGTATTTAATATCTCTTCACAGCAAATTATTTTGCATCTTCTGACATAACTCTACATGAACGGTTCTCAAAAATTCAGGATAAATCAAGTGCAAATACAAATGAAGTTAAAAGACATTTGGATCCAGAAATTCACAGGTACTTGTTTAACTTTTTGTCTTAATTTATTTGCATTTAGGGTAGTTAATCTTGAGTAGACTTAACACAGTGTGAAGTTTTTATTCATTATTTTTATCTGCCTTTATCTTTGAAACACTCTGTAGCCTGGTCAAAAGTGCTTCTGCCTTTATAGTGATGGCATTTGTTTTTATGGAGTATTTTTGTGTTCCAGGAGGATTGACATGTCTCTAGCAGAACTTCAGAACAAACGAACTGTGCCATCTGAATCTCCCCAGGTACCTTGATTGCTTAACTTTTTTGGCAAGCAGTAAGTTATTATTATAGATATAAGCAATGTTTTCCCCTTGCTACTTGGGACATCATTTTTACATGCTGTGAAGACCAGCAGTAATTCTGAGTATTTTGAAAAAAATGCACACCCAAGCATATTTACAGATACCACAGTGATGCAAATGTACTGTGATCACTAAGCAGTAAAATGCAGATGTGTTCTCCAGAGTAGCTGGAGTGTGATTATTCCTGCTGCTTGAACCCCTGTCTGTTTTTAAATAATACTCAGTAAATACTGAGTCTGTGATTGATGTGTGGTTCTTGGTTTCCCTCTGGGGTTACAAAAAGCCTTAATGTTTATTCTACCCTAATGTTACAATGACTCAAATTCCACATAATTCCTCAGAATGCTATTTTATCCCTTGATTTCATCTGGGGTCATAAGATTTTCTTTAAAGCTCTGCTTGCTATGCTTTAGTCACCATTCCTTTTCTATAGTACAGGTACATGGAGATTCCCCTTGATTAAGGACAACAGAACTTTTTAAGATTTACTGAAACTTAGATGAATATTTCTGCCTTGGCAACTCCATGCAGAATTCCAGTGCTCTGTTCACTGTTGTTTAGAAACTTGTAAAAAAGCAGATGGTGCAAGGAAGGATAATTGCTTAGAACCACTTCTTATTGCTTTAGACTTTGGATCCTTGGGTTGATGTGAACCTGTCCTAGGTGCAGACATCTGAACTATGTTAACAGGTTATGTACAGGGTGCTGCCCCTGAAGGACAGAATCAGGTTGATGTTCAGTTCTTAGCAGCTAACTTGCCTTCAACCCTTCCTTTTAACTAGAACATGGTAAGAGTGTTAGAAGATCCAAATGATCTACGGTATGATATAGAAAGGAGAAGAAAAGAGAGATTGAAGAATGAAGATGAGAGAGTGTTTCATGTAGATGGTGTAACTCCAAGGTAATAAGCAAATAATCTTGTTGGCCCAAGCCTCTAGTTCCCCTGTGAGCTCATTTTTGGGCCCTTCCACAGTTACATTCATGTTTGTGGTGATTCTTTTCCACAGTCAGGCCTTAAAAGTTTGACTGGGGCTGAAATTCAGCTGACATACATTGCAAACTACTTGTAATGAGGTGTTACCTTGAAAGAGGTTAAACTGCAGTGGGTAAAAATGAAAAGCAAGCACAAACTGTAGCTCTGAATGAGAAGAGAGGACAAAGTTAGTTTGAAGAAGTTTTAAGTATTTTTAAACTCCTCAACATGCCATGTAACAACATTCTCCTGGTATTTTGCATTTCTGTAAAAGCATTCTAGGATGAATATGTTGTTTTGTTGCCCTACTGGTTTGGTAATAAAATGTGGAACATCTGAGAATAATTGGAATTTTTCTGATTCTTGGACAATTTGAAAACTTGTATTTTTGGAATAGCATTTTACTCCTGTGGATTTCTCCAAGAGGTTTGTTAAAGGTTTTTGCCCCAAAGGTGTTTGCTAACCTCAGTCATCTTGTTTCACTTTTGATGCTGCGAGGTCAGTTGATTAGGGAGAGGGACTTTTAGTAGAAATGTTGATAAATGAATTTCCAGAGTGTAATAAAATGTATCCACACAGTAGTCATAGATTCTTATGCAGAATCTATTGTTCTTCATGTGTTGCTCATAGTTCATTACAAATGCAGTCTGTAATGGCAACTAATGGCAATGTACACATTTGGAAAAAGAAACTTGTGAAGCTGTAGAAGAAATTTCTTGTATTCGAGATTCTTGAAACAAAAAAAGGTTAACAGGTGGAGGAAAAAAATCCCTGGACTTGCTTCATTTCTCCCAGCACACTTCCTCAGTTACTGTCCTGCTTATCTTTTGTGAGATGTGTAAATTGCTCTACCAAGTCTGGCTGCCCTGGAGTTTGCTGTCAGAGGTTCCACTGTCAGGGTAATGTGGGCTGAGGGCAGCAATGGTGTGAATGATATGTAGAATTTTCCTGAGGTTGAGAGGTTTTAATAGCTCACATGAGATACTGGCAGTGCCTCTGAGATTAAGTGTGCTGCTGGTTTTTTCCTTAGCTTATTTTGTAGCGATGAAAACTGTTTCTGTGTGTTTTGTAAAACACAAGTTCTGACTTCTGGTGGTTACTTTTCATGGGAATCGTTTTATTTAGAAGTTTATGGATGCATCTGTATTAGCAACATTCTTGGTAAGAAAAAAAATCAAAGCAAAGAAACCAAAAAAAACCAACCAAAACCATAAAAACGAGCAGGCAAAAGCCCAAAGCCAGAACCAGCTGCCTGCTGAGGATGAAACTGGAGGATGTAGCTGTCTCTCTAGGGCTCCTGTGGCACCGGGAATGTCACGAAAGGGGAGTTCCCGTAGAGCTCCCACGGACGGCGGGGTGTGCAGGGGTGCAGAACGCGTTTCCACCAGCGGAGGGCAGCAGTGACCGGCCGGCAGCGCTCCGCGGCCGGGGTTTCAGCAAACACTGTCCCTGCTCCTTTTCATTGCATAAGAGAACAGAGATTGCTATGGAATTCTGTGCAATTTGAGCTTGGAATAGGAATTTGTTGATTGTCGTAGGAAAATTTATTTTTAAGCCGTTTCTTTGCACTCGTGATACAGATGCTAGAATTAGGTAGTTTAAAATAGAGGATGTTGATATGCTGTGGCTTTAGATAGTAATTGTTCTCACTCTCTCTCTCACACATCAGGAACCAGCAAAGCTGCAATCTTTCAAAGCTACAAGCATCTCAAGTTGATGGTTTCCAAAAGCCTGTGAGGTTCATTAAGCCACCTTTGAGGAAATTTATTGGGAGACCTCATCTGGTAAGCCTAAATGTAGAAATAGTAGCTCCTGCACTGTTGATGTATAATTCATATTTTGCTGCATTGTCGATGCTGATGTAAATTTAACAATCTGTGATGTCTTGCCCTTTGAAATTTTGAGTGAAGCTTTTTTATCTTCTGTTTGTGCTCAACAATAAAACTACTTATAATTTCAGTTCTAGTGCAAGAGTACTTCCTTGGATATTTTTTGAAGCAGAGATTAGTACATCTGAGCTAAAACCACTTTGATACTACTCTTTTTCTTTTCATAAAAGAAGTTTGTCTAATATCACATTTCTTCTACATAATGGTGTAATTATCTAAATGATAAAATAGAAGGCCTTGTTATTGAGCAGATAATCTGAGCTAATGTTAAGTAGTTTGAGAAAAAGAATACTCTCCTGCATTCTAGTTGTCAGTGGTACAAAGGGAAGACCTGAATCTTGTGTAGGTGGTATTGTTACTGAAACAGTGTTTCTTTTCATTATGATAAAAGTTCTGAAAAGCACTTATTTTAAATAAAAATGAGGAGCAAATCACAGAAATAACAATAAATATCTGATAAATATTCCTGAGGATAAAATGTTAAACAATGGAATATCACAAATCTTGAATATTATGTGTATGAATCCTAGTTTTGGACAGTTTTTCTTTAGGCTATCTTTCTGTGGTTTACTTCAATACTGAAGTGGGCAAGACAGTAATATTAGGTCCAGTAGAAATAAATTTGTCTCTTGTGGAAAGTTCCTTCTAAAGAATTGTAATCAATTCCAGGTGTTTGTGCTTGTTTAACCTTGGGAACTGATGAGACCATAAAAGCTTTTTTAATATATGCAGTATAATTCTAAATCACTTTTTTTATTTATGACTGCTGCAAAATAAGGAGGAGACTAACATAAGTTGTCATTCTCTATACACTGTAGCTAATACCCTATGGAGAGGGTTCCAGGAGCCTATGAAACTTTTCTGAGGTTCATCAGAAGTAGCTTTCAAGTAGTCAGTTCTCAAATGTAGCTCCTTTACAGATACAAAAGTGCCTCCTTCAGTGCAAAGAAACACAAATTTTTAACGGTGAAAAATACTACTTACTCAAAACTAAGATTCAGGTTTCCCAAAGCAAGGTAGGAATGCCTCATTGAGTAACTGCACTGGATCTGGCTGAGCTGGAGTTCGTTTTCCCATAGGAACCCTCACAGTGCTGAGCTTTGCATTGGTGGCCAGAAAGGTGCTGGTAGCACACCAGTGTTTGGCTGCTGCTGGGCAGGGCTCCACAGCATCACACCCCGTAGGCTGTGAGTGAGCAAGATCTTGGGAGGGGACATAGCCAGGACAGCTGACCCAAACTGACCATATGACCTCATCTGTTCAGCTAAGAGAAAGGAAATAATAATAATAATGAAAGCTCACAGAAAGGAAGGAGAGTGTGGGAGGTAATAGGTTATTGTGACGTTTGTCTTCTGGAGCAACCACTGTGTACTGAAACCCAGCTTCCTGGGAAGTGGCTGGATATTGCCTGCTGGTGGGAAGTAGTTTTCCTTTGCTTCTGTGTGAAGTCTTTGCTTTTGCTTTATTAAACTGCCTTTTTCTTCACCCATGCAGTTTTAAAAATTTTATTTTCTCCCTCCCAGCCCTGCTGAGGAGAGGAATGATAGAGCTGCTTGGTGGGTATCTGGTATCCAGCCAAGGTCAACCCACCACAGTAGTACTGTAATTGCAAACACAAAGGAAGCTGGTTTGAAAAAGACACTGAGTTACTGCTACATATGGTGAAGATTAAGGAAGATTGCATTTTCATATTTAATAGTGAACTGCAAACATGCAACTTTTAGCAAGTCCTGCATTGCAGTAAGGAGTAATTCCTTTGGAACAACAGTAGCTGTGAAAGCATAGGTATTAAAAATGCAAGACATCCTCAGTGACTCTTCATGGTCAGCCTTACAGAAGCTAGTTTGCAGACAAGCAGGGAAATCAAAAACTTTAGTTAAGTAATCAAAATATTATATTTGTGATGTTAATATTCAGTGATTGAGGGTTGAGCTCAAACTTGAGAGAAACTTAGGCCTGGAAGCTACAATTGTATTTCTAAGCTTGATTGTAAGAATTGTCCATTGTACTCTACTGACAACAGGAGGCTAGCTAAGGAGTGAAGTAGAAAATCAGAAGTATATGTGTGTATTTCCCCTCCTCCCTTTTTTTCTTTTTTAATTTTAAAGGCTTTGGTTTAAGAAGTTCCTAAAAAGTGGTTTGCTCTACCTTTGCATCAAACAGTTCTAATGTTAATATTTCTGTGAATGTACTTTAGTCTTAAGGAAAGTGGGGATGGAGAGGGCTGTATCCAGAGTAAATGTAAGCTTTGTTTTTATTCCTAGAGGTTTATTTTTAACTGGGAAATTTTTCTAATTTTTTTTCTTTTTTTCATCTTGCTGGATCCCCAGCTTAAAGGAAGAGTGTACTTCAGCTAGGAGCTTCCTGATTTAATTGTGTTGCATGTAGAAGGTTAATTGGATTTTTTAGAGTAGTGTCTTTGTTTTCTTAGAATAAGAAAGGAATGGGAAATTCCTTTCTTTTTCTTGGAAAACCCATTTTGGTCTCACTTCATAAAATCTTTCTTGCTCTCTTTTTGTTCTCTGAATCCCTTCTTGTCAAGGCATTGTAAGAAGCTGAATAGTTGACTTGTAGGCAATAACACAGTCTAAAAAAGAAAAAAAAAGCTAACTTAAATCCTAGTTAAAAGTTATCTTAGATTCTAACACCATTCCATTATATTTTTAGCCCCCTGTCTCCCCACACCATTATTAACAGTGTTACCAGAAAGGTTTCGTAGTTTGTTAGAGGACAGAAATTCTGGGAACAGGAAATCACACATTTGCATTTATTGTTAAAGGTTAGTATATATGAAATATTTCAGGAGAGTTCTCTTCTTAGGTTCTTTTTAAAACATATTTCAAGCTGATGAAATTTCTTTTGAGAAAACAGAGTTCAACAACATTGGAATGCTGCTGTGATTATTCAAGAGCAGACCATAATTATTTGATTGCTAAGAGTTCATTGGCATGTCTGTTCTGTCTGCATGGAGGACTTTAATGTAGTATATACAAGTATATGCTAATGCTGCTGTAAATATTGGTAATCATATGCAATGATGGATGAGAGTGACATCCTCTAGAAGTACCTGTTATAGCAAAAGTTGGAAAAGAGCCAAAATGTGCAGGTAGGTCAGTGGCTGGAGGAGTGCTCTGTTTTAGGCAACCACAGCTGTTTGACTGCAGCTGTTCAGTGTGTTGACAAAACAATTTCAATACTAGTTCTCTGTGTGACTTGCTTTTGGAATTGTGCTTCTGTGACAGGCAAGCAATTCTCAAATGCATTCCTGAAATATGGAGTTGTAAGTAGCATTTTCTAAGGACCTGCTACGCGTTGTTTGTTCCCTGTGGAGGTATGTCTGTGCTACACACTAACCTGTGGTGGCCATGTGCTAACCAGGAGGTCCAGAGTACCAGTCTTGTTGCCCCTGTTCCTGATGCAAGCGGTGACTGCTGTAGCAGCCTGTCTGCTATACTTGATACATGCAAGTTGAGGCATGTGTTCTGGGAGGGAGGGATGGAGAACCTTAGTTGGGTTGTCAGCTGCTTAGTTCTCTCCAAGAGGATGACATTCCAGGAGGATGGTCTGTATCATTTTTAGCTTCTGTGGGCTCTGCTGTCCCTTTGGCCAGCCTGGACTGCAGGCCCAATGCTCCTGTTACTCCTCATCCTTCAAAGAGTGTCATTGTGTCAAACACTACAAGACTGAAAGTGTTTGTTAGTATAACCTGAAAATTATTTTTTTTTTCTTGAATAATTTAATAACATGAAGCTGTATATGTTTTCCTACTAGAATTCTTACTATTCTTCAAAACCAAGTGACACGTACCCCTACAGCCGCATTAGAGGACATCTTGAAAATGCAGGACCCATCAGAAGGCACTTTAAGGTACAGATCGGCTTTTATCAGATGTTTGTTATATAAAATGGTGGTCAAACCTGTTGAGTTTGGTAGCAGGAGACATGCTTTTGAATGTATTAAGTGCCATGAAAAATAGTGTCATCAAATTGTTTTTGTTGGAGTAATGGGAAGCTTAGCTTTAGTAGGTAAGAGGGCTGGCAGTGGATTGAGCAGCTTGTCCAGTGTTGTATGCAGGCAGTTGAAATAAATAGGTTCCTGCAGAGTCAGGAATAAGAATTGCATGAACTCCACAATGACTAGAAAACTCATCTATCCAAAACCCAAGCTGCTGAGCTTTTTTTCTTCATGTGACAGAAGCCTGAACTTTTTCCAAAGGCTGGAAGATGCAAGTTGTGTTACTTTTAAAACTGTTATTTTATTAACCCGTTCATGTATGGATTTCTGGATATGTAATGTCTTGTGAATACCTGCATACTGCTAGCTATGTGTTAAAAAATATTTAATGAAGTGTGGTTTAATTCTTGGAGCCTCAAGAGGGTAAAGAGATGGGTAACTGTGCTTCTTTCTCAGAAGAAAATGGCCACCTAATGTCTTTTAATCATAAAATATATCCTGGGTTCAGCAGAAAAAGCATTTCCTTTTCTGTTGACAGTGGCATGCTATACATGGGTCCAGCTAGAGTTGTTGATGTGAGAAAAGTATTAATCAAATCTAGAACAACTTATAATATTTTTCCACCTTGAAATACATCTTTAACATGAATTCTTAAAACTAAAGCAATATACAATAGATAGTCACCTTTTCTGTTTTGTAGATAGTGAAGTAAAATTTTAAGGTGAACTAGCTGTCATTTTTGGATGAAACTTCAAAAGGTGGGGAAGTGTAGATGTGAGTTGTGAGGGGTTTTTTTCCCTTCCTTCCCCTGCCCTAACATACTAACTGTTGTATAAAAAGACTTTCTCCAATTCAGGTGTGCTTTGCCAGCCAACTGTAGTCAGATAGCTAAACTAACACCAACAAAAACTGCTGTCTTTATGCTGCTGGGGAAAGTATTTTTCTAAGTTAAAAAGTTCAAAGTGTTCAAAACCTGAAGTATTTCAACACCTAAGAAGATATTTAAGCCTATTCTGTATCCTCTCTGTATTGTCAGCCTCCAGGTGATGGAGGAATCTGGCACTGGCTGCTGGATCCCTGAGGCAGTGTTGGTAGTTGATGCTTCTTTCATTTACATCATTCTGCAGTTCTGCTGATTCTACAAGCAGGAAAGTGTCCATTTAAGTTGTCACCTCACATATATATGAATATTGCAGTACCCAGTGAACTGTCCCATGATGCTTTAATATTTATGGGGAAAATGGCATATGCACTTGTTTTGCAGTTTGTTTATGTGTATAGCACTTCTATCATTGCCATGGAAACAGTGGTGTTGATTTGACTTAGTTTCTTTAAATTTTTACATTTAAATTCCTCTTACACAACAGAGTTTTTCTTGCTGTGCTGTTGGTGAAATGGAGGTGACTTGACTATCTTCTACACTCAGGACTTCCTTGGCTAATTATTTGAAAGAACAACATACAAAGAAACAAAAACCTCATACAGAATTCTATTCTCTGCCTTCCCCTCTTCCTGCCTCCCCAAAAAATCAAGCCTGACATGATTTTTTCTTGGTATATAAAATGGGGACATTTAAGCTTAATAAACAAAAAGTGATGCATACTAAGAGTATTTTGAAAAAACATATGGTCTGCACTATGTTAAACTTTTTGGGAACAGAAAAAACTGCTGTTCTAAAATATCTTAAAAAGGATCTGGAGAAGTCTTACAAAATTCAAAAGGTCTTTTTTTTAATGGCCCTTTACCATGAATCACTAAATTAGCCTTTAAGTAAGTAAATGCAAAGTAATATTTAAAACTAAGCTGCATTCACTGCTTAAAAAAAGTTCAGTGTATTATTGGCTGTATCAGGGTCACCCCTGGCAGCAGCTTAGCACCACACAGCTGCTGCCCACCCTCCCCTCAGCTCCCTTCTCCCAGCAGGATGGGATGGAAAATATGGAGAGCAAAGGTGAGAGATTTCACACATTGAGATGAGGACAGTTTTAAGTAGTGAAGAAAAAAATGGTGCAAAGGCAGTCACTCACCACCTGTCACCAGGTGACTGATGCCCAGCTGGTCCCTAAACAATGGCTACTTGCTCCAAAACCCCCTTCCCTCCGTTTCTGTTGCGTAGGAGGAGATTCTGTGGTGTGTAACATCCCTGCTCAGCTTGGGACACCTGTCCTGGCTATGTCCCCTCCCACCTTCTTGCCTGCCCTGGTGTCCTTGCTGAGCAGCAGAGTAAGGAAAGAGGAGAAAGTGTTGATGCTGTGCAAGTACTGCTGGGCAATAACCAAAACACAGGTGTGCTACCAGTGCAGTTTTAGTCACAAATCCAAAACACAACATCATGCACACTTCTGTGAAGAAAATTTAACTCCATTCCTGCCACACTCAGTGGTATATATATATGTGCTCATATACCCTTATTTTAGAGCTTCAGGCTCCTAGGGGTTGTCATTAGCATTATGTACAAAATAGTCTTAATGTAAAACCAAATGCCACTTTAGCAGACTCTTTTTTTTATTTCTAGACCAGAAGTTAATGATATTTTCCACATACTTTAGATTATCCCGTTTTGCTAGAAGCTGTGTGTGACTGAGGTGGCTATATGCCAAATGTCTATATAAACTTAACTTTGTCTGCTGCTGATGCTGTTCTACACTTCTATTACTGCCGTGTCCTTCCCTCCCCACTTACAGAACATGTAGATGCTTGAGTTGGAACTTCTAAGCTGTTTGTAAGGCAATATTCAGTATCTTGCAGCTTTCCCCCATCCCTTACTTGTTCTAGTCCTTTGTTTATTGTCATACAATTGCAGTGGCAGACCACCATGGCCTCCTTTCTAGTCACTGAAGTCAAAGGGTACCATAGCAGGAGTGGGAAGATGGGAACTTTTAATGCTGTGTTCAGGGTGTTAATCCAATTAAAAGTGCCCTTCAGTTTTCCCTGTGATAGGCATATACCCATCTAATACAACCTAGTGCAAGGAAGTTCTTTATGCCTGCACTCTGCTACTTTTCAGGAAAGTGATTGGCATTAAATAGGCACTTGCAAGTGTCCTCCATCACAATAATCCTGCAGGAATGGTGGGGCCAGCTTCTCACTTGTCTCCTGCAAAGTAGGTGGATGAAATGATTTGGGAAATTACAGAACCTCTGCATTTGCATAAAGAAACCTCTGTTCTGTACAGTTCTTTCTTTATTGTTCAGCAGCCACACAGTGGAAAAAGTGGTACTGAAGTTACTGCCACCTCTGAGCATGTGATTTTTCTTGAAGTGATCCTTACTCTGTCAAAGGGAGACAGATTTCACCAAGGGAATTTTGTCATGCTCAAGAAGGGCTATTTCTATGATACTTTGTTTTTTCCTACCCTTCAAAGGCAATTGTAAAATATAAGAAAAATTTATGTGATCAAAAGGTTTTCTCTGGTTTTAGATGAAAACCCGTTGTTTAAATTTGGTGTGGATTTTGGTAAACTTAAAATGGCAGTGCTGGAAAACGATGGAAAATTATATAAAATAAGGTTTTTATTATTCTAAAGATTTTTACTGCCTAGTTTATTTGAGATCTGAGTGCCTAGGAATGAAACTCTTTTTCAAACTTTAGCTGCTGTGATCAGTCTTGATCTTTCTATATCCTTTCTGTGTTTTTATAATTCCTTTCACCTTTAAATCTTCTGATACTTCTGTTACCTCTGCTCCTAGCCACACTAGGTCAGCTTGCAGTATTCTAGTGTGGAGGTATCAAAGGCATAGAGGATGCCTATGTGTTCAGACTGTCAGACATTAAAGCTCTAGGAAAAACATATGTACTGACTTGTGTTGGTGTGACTCTGTAGACTCCACACGTGTGCCTGTGCTGCAGGCTTGGTGTCACTGAATTTGGTAGTGGCAGTGAGGTGTTGTCTGAAATTTTTTTGTTGATGCAGTGTGCCTCATTAACGGTTGAAAAAATGTTAAAGTCTTGTCCAATACATTTCTTTTTTTTCTACAAGGAAGATAATTTCAGATGTTTTAAACAGCAAGTGCAATACACGAGTTCTTTGAGCTGTGTGGTCTGAGAAATAAAATACATGAACATAAAGAAGAGGGTGCGCACTTGCAAATGCATGCCTTTGTCCTTGAGTGTGGAAGTTTTACATGTGAATAGCTGTAAATATGAACTTTGGAGTTTTGGTGCCTCATTTTGCACATTTTTTTCTTCCTTTTTGCCACCCTTACAGAGTAACTTTGCAGATGGCCGTTTGCAACCCCATTATAAATCAGGCTTAGTGCAGAAGGGTTTATATATTCAGGCTAAGTACCAGCGATTGCGTTCTGTTGGTGTAAGGGGATTTGCCACTAATAAATTCAGAGATGGATTTTTGAGGAAAGAAAAGGTAAGTTGAATTAATTTATTTTTCACTAAGCCATTTGTAAAAATATGCATATTCATAAGATCCATTTTGATTTTGGAATCTCCATGGAATGATTTGGATGGGATTTTCTGGGATATTGTCTCTGTACTTCACTGGCAAACTTGACTGTGCACTCCTGTTTCCTCCCTGTTTATTCTATGAGATCTTGCTGAAACTTGCTTTGGGTAACTGCAAATCAAAGGTACCCTCTGAGATTTTGTGCCTGCTTCTTGTTTCAGTATTTTTTCCTTGAGCTCAGCTGATTTCTTCCTATTGACGGGACCAGAAATTGTCCCTTTGTGCAACAAAATATTCTGTCCTGTTAAATCTAACAGAAGGATATTAATATTTTTTTTAATACATCTGTGTGCTTCTTTTTTGTTATGTTACTGTAATTATGTGGTTTAAAGTATGGAGTACTACTGGAGTGCTGCTCTGAACAAGACTTTCCTGCTCAATATAACGTCTTGTGTAAAATGGTTTGATAAGCTTAAACTGAAATAGGCACATCTGATTTATGGTGTTTTGATTTGTAGTGTATATGGGCCAACAATAATCTTGAGCTGCAGAAGAACTTTTGAACCATATAAAATGTTGCAGCTTTTGTGAGGATCAGTTAAAACATACTAAATCCTTTATTAGAATTGATCAAAGTAGTATGAAGTTCCTTGTGACATCAGGGAATTGGATTAGGTGACCTACACAGGCCCTTGCAGTTCTGTGCTCTGTGTGAGTTTGTGTTTTGTAACTCTGTGTCCATCCAGCTACAAGTAAATACACTTGAGTGAATAAGCGTTTGTAGTTTGGATTAGAGTTTAGCTCTTGGTGCACAGAAGCACCTTAAAGCACAGGTTCTTACAGCTGTTTGCAGAACTCCTCAAGTTTACAGCTCAGTTGGCAGAAGAAAAAGTCCCCAAAACTCCTTAAGAAAGCACACATGTTAAAAACAAGCCAAAATAAAAAAAAACAAACAAAAAACCCCAACAAAAAATCCCCAACCATCAGAAAGAAAACCAAGCACTTGAAACAAGGTAAAGAGATCACTTGTTACTGGAGTATTTGGACAAACGTCTTTTATATTTGCATGGGCTCTGAGAAGTAAAATCTGTGAAGGTTAAATTGAATTTGAATTAGTGGAAAATAGGAGAAAGATATCTCCCCCCACCCCCCCCCTCCCAAAAAAATATGACCTTGTAAAATGGGTATAGAAGTGTTACAATTTTGTTGTATTTAGCTATTCCAAATAATTTCCAGTATTCTTCTATAACTGGCTGTTAAGATTCTTCTCTGGAACCTATAAAGCATACTTAAAACATTCTGGCTACTAGATATTACGATTTGAATCAGAGAATCGGTGAGTTCTGAATTCTGTTTTTACTTTTTAGGCCTGATGAATTTGAGTGTGTTTGAGTTAAAGTAAAAGAAATCCTGAAGAATACGTATGACAACCATTTTCTTAACAGCATACTGTTTACTGGTTGGCTAATTCCTAAAAACCAAAACTGTTGCTGAAATTGTAGCACTTTGCCTATTGTAATGATAAAACTTGTCAAGATCTGTTAAACAGGTCTGAACATCTTTATTTCACTTTATTTAATTTAAAATAACAATGCTGCGTATGTGTTTTCTAAGGTACAGTCTTTTTAATTGTGCTGTTTGAATCCATAATTGAAAGAATCTTGCATTTTACATACAGTACTTAGGCAGGTTGGAAGGTTTTTTCTGCTATTACAACTGATAATAATGATTTTTTTTTTCCCCTGTGTAGGGAAATCTAAATATTGCAACAGAAACCTGAACTGAACTGAGATCCTGAAGTTGAAACAGATAACACAGCAAAGGGAGCATCTGTTTGGTTTTTGACAACTTTCTCAAGACTTAAAATAGGATAAAGGAACTAATGCTGTAACTTTCTTGATTAAAAAATAACTTTATTTTGAATGCTGCAGAACTTTTTTACAGTTTTAATAATTGCTTTTAAAGTACAGTATTCAATTGAAACATCATATTATGTACCTTTAGTTCTGTTTGCATACCAGTTTCAAGTAAGGAAGTCATTGAAGGGAGTCTTATTTATTGAATACTTTTTCTCTAAGCATGATGTTACAGATGGAACTTGAGTTGTTATACCCAGAGGTTTATATGTTGAAAGTTTATTGCTAATGTAATAATAAAAAGAAAAAAAAAAGTGCCTGAATTGTTTGGTAATAGCACATTAGCTCAGGATTTTCCAATTAATGACCTTTTAGGTTGTGCAATAGATTTTACACCTCTGTTCAGTCATTTCCATAAAACAGTGTTTTGTATTACTTTGGGTTAATAATATACTTGGGTTTCTGATGTGTATATACATTTGTAAATTGTTAGAACATTGGGACAACTTTCAGCATTTGATGAAAATTAATGGTAACAGGCAGGTATGGAAAGTACTGTAGCAGTAACTTATAACTGCAGTGAAAGCATGCTTGGGTTTGTTAGAAGATTAGTTGGTCTCTATTCCAAATTATTCTGTCTCATTTTATTTTGGTGTATGAGATTCTTGACCAAGCCACATGTTTTCTAATCTTTTCCATCATAAATTATTTGGTGATTTTGTGAATTCTAAAACTGGAGCCTGAAGTGTTCAATTACAAGAAAAACAAGAAGTGTAAGTTTTTGAAAGCATGTCTTCTAACAGAGAAATTGTTCATAATTGAAACTGCTTTAAATGCAGATAACTGGTGATTTTGTTCAGCATGAGTCTCTGAAGTTTACCATACCTGCAGTATTGTTAGGCTGTGTGCAAAACTCAAAGAGCCAGACCTGTTTCATAAGCAGCTATAAACAGTATTGTGTTTATTTCCTGTTTATAGCCTTTGCCTTAATTCATTATCTATGGTAGGGGTTGTGTGTATGTATTGCAGATTTGTTTGGATTTCTTATTGACAGTAAATTAAAGATGCATAACATGTAGTCTTAAGAGATGTTCTTTTTCAAGAAAAAAGTTGTTCACAATATCCTCAATACATGCAGGCAGATGTATTTCCATATAGAATGCAGGCTAGTCTCTGTTGTGGCTGGTAGACCAGAATTCCAATTCTGGGTTAGAGGTATGCTCATGGAAAAGGAAATTTGGGTTTTTTTGGGTGGAAAGCCAGAATGTGATTTCTGCATGCTTTTTTGTAATGTTTTTTACCACAATGCCTTCAGTAAGAGAGACTGTTTGAAAATGTAGTTATGGTTCAGAACAGCTAAAATTACTGTGACTTGAGCTCCTCAGTTCATGGGTGTTCTGCTTAATGTTCATAGAGAATAAGGCAGGAAGCGTGCAACATTCATTGATGTCACCGTCATTCAATAACAGGTGGTTTGTTTCTAAAACACTGAAGTTTTCAGCTTAAATAACAATCATTAATAATTTAACTAGTTTTTCAGTAACCCTGACATGCATAGACAAAATGGGAAATGGAAGGGAAGGAACTCCCTGGACAAATAGAGGCAGGCAACCTTTTGCAGATAAGAAAGTGTTTTTTTGCTTAATGCTGTCAGTGATGAATCTGGCAGTTATCCTGTGTGGATTTACTGGGAGATAAAAATTAGGAACTGAAACAACAGGTTAAATGAGTCAACCCCAAGCAAATGTGGAGTAGCTGCAGTTCTGATCAGGCTGCTGGGGTGTGCTGCACATGCCCTGCCAAGGGGGTCAGGTTTGCCCTGAAACCAACAAGTCCTTCCCACAGCTCTGCATGTGCACTGTAAAAGATGTGAGAAATGAAACTATATATGATATAGGACAACTACTGAGGCTATATTGTCATATTCAACAGGATACTACTGTGTCTGTAAGCTTCCTGCAGTGTTCTTATTAAACTCTGGAAGAGAACTCTTTGTTGAGCAAATGGGAAAAGTGTATACATGAAGAAACTTCTGACATGGTAGTTTTGCTAACACTGTTTGGAAGTAATGCTGGAGTAGTCAGACTTCAGTCAGTTAATGCTGCTTTAACCAGATTTCAACATGGGACTCCTGATTTTGTGCTTTATTTTATCTGATTAGATATCAGCATGATTAGATATCTCAAATTTGTTTTGTACTTTACAGTTTAGCTTTGTGTTTATTTCTACAGCTGTGAGCAACATATTGCAAAGAAGTTTGTGGTTTTTTGACTTGTTTGCTGACTTTGGTTCCCCAACCCCTTGGTCCTAAGATGAATGTCATGTGAAATGTAGTCACTGTTTCAATTGGTTTATCTTTTGTATGATCCCATTTGCTCAAATTACATTCTTTACTGATAATTTTACTTAATTTTGGATTCTGTCATGATAAAACCTCTTACGTTCTAAAAAATGCATACAGAAATAATGAATTTTATAAAAATTCATGGCTTAGGTGCTAGAAGCATCTACTCTATGATTTGATGTGAGACATTGCTGTGTAGATTTATCTTTGTGAATTACAGAGACTTGTGTGTATATACTCATACCCAATTCAGCTTGTTTATTGTTTTAGCACAGAAAATTCTGTTGTGCTGGATTACAATGTTTGGTTGAGGGCAATGTATTGAAGTTACTGTTTGAGTTGTGAAGGCACAAGAAAAAGGGTTAAGTAGAAGAAAGGTCAATTTACTTGAATAACCTGGTGCCTTTCGGTATTGTGACTGCATTGTAGAAAAGACATGTACAAAGACTTAAGTACTTTGCATTCTTTCTAGTGGAAGCATGGACTGATATCAGTTCTTGTTAAAATAACTGTTTACTTTAAATAGGTGTGTAAGCCTCTGTAGGAAAACAGTGACTTTCATTAGTAAATTTGTCACTGTTTGCATTGGAAGGGCAAGTTAAAAATGTGATTGTCTTAAGAACTTTCTAGCTTTCTGTTTTATACTTTGAAAATACAAATGTGAATTGCCTTTGTTTTGTTTAGCTTGAAATGTTAAATGCTGTCATTTTCAGTTGTTCTCATGTGAAATTTTATTTTTAATTGCTATCCAAAATGCAAATGGGTTTAATATGACTAGTCTTCCTTTTAAGTGTCTGAAATACTAAGTTGTTATGATGTTAGCATTTATATTGCTGATCCATTTAATTTCTGCATAAATTGATTAGAATACTTATTTTAAATTTGTAATGATTGAGTTCACAAGGTTAACAAAATTCTGAGGCTAGTAAGAAGCAACACATTGCAAGGTTTCTATAATCTTGCCTTAACTCTAATAATTGCATGTTTGAAATCATTTTACCTGATGGATTTAGATGGTCTTGAGACATGAATGTAACTGTCTCAACTCAGGTAACTGATAGCAGAGGATAGGAGTAAATCCAGCTGATTTACATTACACCTGCTGTGTAATGTTCACCTGCTCCCATCTTCCCTAGGGCCCCAGGCTGAAATGTTAAGTTTTCTTTAAATGAACTTAGTTGCTTTAAAAACAGAACCAAACCCCAAGATTAGGCTTTTGTGGCATTAAAAGCAGAGTTCTCAAAACTTGCTCGTTATGCATCAGAAGGTCATTTTCTGCCATGTCTGTGAAATGGATAATGAGAGTTGCTTGGAGAAGATGATAAAAGATCGTAACAAAGAGAGACTGATTTCTCAGTATTCACCTTAGAAGACTGTAAATAGAGGGATTTCTTCACTTCCGCATTGGAAGCCACCTCTTGCCTTTCTTTAAGCATCTGAACAGCAATCTACAAAGTTCTTTATGGGAGAGCCCTCTAAAAGACAGACTTCAGACTTGTACCCTAATGAATCTGAAAAAAAGATGTTTCTGCACATAACACTGACCCTTGACAGACTTCATTCCATTGCTGCAGAATTTGAAGATAAGAAGTTCTTCAGCCTCCTTACGAAGGAAAGAGAGAATAAAAGCCATTTCAAGATCTTTAAAAGCCTCCTTGTGACACTTGACTCCCTAATAGACTATAAGGATAGCCATGGACATTTAAATGTGTACGGTTTTGAGCTTTGTGACCATTATTTTTCAGTGTCAAGATCAAAGAAAACTCTTGTCATAACACCTGCCCCTTCCTTTTATGCCTGGTGGTTTTTGTTGGAGAGATTTTGAGTAGGTATTTAGCCACATGGTTTAATACCCTGCCACTTTTAATGCAGTTTTATTCTGTTCATTGCTCTGAATTTTGTCTAAGTAGTCTAAACCTCATGTTGTGTTTTAATATTTCATTTTCTGTAAATAATGTAGTAGATGGCTTTCATTTTGTGACTGGCTTCTTACATCTTTAGTATTGAGGGGAAGAGGCAGTGGAAACAGTTGTTGTTCGAGTGTGTTCTTCAAGGAATAAAAAAAGCCTCATTGTTTTGTTTTAAGAATAGCAGGAATTTTTTACTCCCAGTTGAATGAGGGGCACTAATGTCCACTTCTAAGGAATAGATTGTTGATGTTATTTATACTGTAGTTTCTCAAGGACTGTCTAATGTGTGTATGTGTACATGTATGTGCACATGAAAACACACTGTTAGAGAAGCCTTTAATGTAATTATTTGTAAGTGTGGATAAGAAATGACATTTTTAAACTACTGAAGCTGGAGTTAAATGCAAATGCATTTTAAGTCTGTAGTCTTTGAGTCCACAACGGTGCTTTTGACAATGTTACCCCATATCTAAAAGCCTCGTTCATAAGGATATACAGTAAGATGTAGGTATGTTTATATGTATGTTTAACATAGTTTATATAAAATAAATGTAAATTTTGTTTCTACAGACAATAAATGTTTTCACGAAATTTTTACTGATAAATAATTCAGTGATTTGATTCAGTAGTTATTAATGTTTGGTGTAATTTTGAAGGAAAAAAAAAAAAAAGCTGTTTTCAAAATTTCTTGTGCAGGGAGTGGAAAAGTACAAAAATGTTACATTTTGTTAGTGGCAGTTTTCTGTTTTCACATACAAATTAATTACCTGAGGTTAGAAGAAGCTGGTTTTGCTTACTCTTTCATTAATAGTCAAGGTGCTCGTGCTGTAAAATGTTACCTATACTTTTTTTTTTTTTTTTAATCTGCGCTTCCCCTCTGTTGCTATTGTAGGTTTTCTCCCAAGGGTCTTTACCTGTGGAAAGACGTGCCTGTGCAGAGGGCTCCCCACCCTCCTACCGTGCCTTTCTGTCCAGACATGTTACTGATGTGCACACTGGTACTGTAGCAGGGGTTTCACATCTTCCTGCAGTGCCAACAACCCCTGCTCCTGTGCGACGCTGCTCTTTTTAGTTAATCATAAACAAAGGCACTCTTCATCTTCCCTTTTTGTCTTTTCTTCCTTCTTTCCCTGCTCCTGACCCCAGACCTGTGGCGGTGTGTGCGGGAAAGGTGGGTCGGGCAGAGACGAGGGGCACCTGCGGCGTTGCCGGTGCAGTTCCCGGTGGCTCAGAAAGCAGAGCCCCAGGGCTGGCCAGGGCAGGGGCAGGGCAGAGCCCCCTGGGGCAGGGCTACCTGGGGCCGGGCGCGGACGGGGCAGGTGCGGGGCAGGAACGCGCGGCTGGGTGCGTGTCCCACCGCCCGGGAGCGCTCTCCATCCTCCCCCGGCGCCCAGCGAGGAGACGCGCCCCGTCCCCTCCCTGTGCCCGAAGAGTCCTGCCCCGAGAGGGAGGGAGAGCCACCCCGCTCGCCGCCGAGGCTCCGCTCTCCGCCGACCCTGCCCCCGCCGGGACCGCGGCGCGGCCCCGCTTCCTGCCGCCCTCCCCGCCCTCCTCTCCCGCCGGCCCGAGGCGGCGCAGCGGCTCTGGCGCAGTCTCGCGACAC
>NC_031768.1:14908572-14920749 GCF_001522545.3 Parus major
GGGAGCGGGATGCAGGGAGCGGGATGCAGGGAGCGGGATGAAGGGAGCAGAATGCAGGGAACGGGATGAGGGAGCAGGATGCGGGGAGCAGGATGAAGGGAGCGGGATGCAGGGAACGGGATGAAGGGAGCGGGATGCGGGGAGCGGGATGCGGGGAGCGGGCTGAAGGGAGCGGAAGCAGGGTGCCATGTTCTAGGTATATTGTGCTGGGTAGGGAATTCAGCACTCCTGGGTGATGAGTACTGAGGGTCCTGGGGTTCACAACATTGGGGTCCCTTCTCAGAAGCAGGTGCTGCCCTCATCCTTCTCACAGCCACGCTGTTTGCTCCAGAGACACGCAGAAGTGTGGGTTGTGTGTTATGGTGCTGATACCTTCACACTGTGCACCCTCAGAACACAGTAAGGAGCCAGGGCCCTGGGAATCCTCCTTGCTGAACACACCATAAGCACAGCAGCACCATGGGGATTCCCTCAACAACTACTGCTGTCACTTTAACTCCTGCAAAACTCCTTTCCTGACCCATGAGCTCCCTGTGTCTCATCTTCCCACTTCATTTATCTTGCAGGTTGGGATGAGTGACTCTCAGAGTCACACTGGGCGGGCAGACAGGAAAGTTTCTAGTGCCTCACCACCCTCACAGAGAGAATACTTCCCCAATATCCCATCTAACCCTGCCCTCTGACAGTGAGAAGCCATTCCCCTTTGTCCTGTCCCTCCATCCCGTGTCCAAAGTCCCTCCCCAGCTTTCCTGGAGCCCCTTCAGGCACTGGAAGGCCACAATAAGGTCACCCTGGAGCCTTCTCTTACTGTATTACACAAGTTTCATCCATGGCCCTGCTCCATATTTAGCATCATTTTGACCTGTTTTGGAAATCTTCTGAAATTAGAATTTTTTTATTGTACCAAGCATTTCTCAAAGAAACATTTACACTCTTACTTTATGCACACATATGCTGACTTCTTACAGGGCATGACCCCAGGTTTTTTATTCAAAGATTGGATGTACTTTCCTTAAAATACCACAAACCCTGCAGCAGGGAGCAGAAAGGGATCTTCTCTTAAATTTCTTTGATTTTGATTTGCAAGGCCACACTTGCGAGTATTGCGCTCAGTTCTGGGCCCCTCACTTCATAAAGGACATTTAGGTGTCCAGAGAAGGGCAGCAGGGCTTGTGAAAGGCTCTAGAAAAACACGTCTCATGAAGAACTGGGTTTGTTTAGTCTCAAGGAGGCTCAGGGGGATCACATCGCTCTCTACAACTCCCCAAGAAGAGGTTGTAGTGAGGTGGGTGCTGGTCTCTTCTGTGCCCACAGCGAGAGGGCAGGAGGAATCGGCCTTTAGCTGGGACAGTGGAGATTCAGATGAGATATTAGAAAAAATATTCTGTCAAAGGTGTGAAAAACGAGGTTCACATATTTTTATAGAATTTAAAAGTTTAATAGAAAGACAATTAGGAGATAAAAATAAAGTATACAGATACGGCCGGGTGTCTCTGCATTCAGCCGAGACCACACCTTACTAACAAAGGATTGTCCCTTAAAAACAGAACCCTACTACATATCCATAAATTCTCATACATATTCATATATTCTTAAATTTTTTGATGGTCCTTTGTTTAGTTTTTACCTTGCCCCCTTCCCGATAGATCAATCTTCTTGGTGCCACTGGGTTTTATATTCTCCGATAAGGATGCAATAAATCCTTCTCTTGGAGGGGGGTGATCTCTGACTATCTCTTCAGTCTCTGGGTTATAGAAACAAAAAGTAGTTTGTACTTTAATATCATGTTATAGCCTAACATATATGCATTATACCACTATTTCTAAATTTCATCAATAACAGAAATAAACCATATTAGTACAACAAAATTTTCTAACCTTATACATATAACATTCATTATAATATTTGCGAAAAGCCAATAATATAATATGCACTTATAACAACGGGCTGCCCAGGGAGGTGGTGGAGTCACCACCCCGGAGGTGTTGGAAGAGGCGCCGGGATCTGGGGCTGGGCAATGTTTTAGTGGTTTAGGGGTCACAGCGGCAGCGCTGGGCAATGTTTTCGTGGTTTAGGGGTTCCAGCGGCAGCGCTGGGCGATGTTTTCGTGGTTTAGGGGTTCCAGCGGCAGCGCTGGGCGATGTTTTCGTGGTTTAGGGGTTCCAGCGGCAGTGCTGGGCGGACAGTGGGGCTGGATGATGTTCCAGGTGTACTCCCACAGCAGATAACTCCGCGGTTCCTCTCCCCGCGGAGCCCGAGCCGCTCCCGCCCCGCGCCCCGCCGCGCTCCCCGCCCGCCCCTCCCGCGGCTCGGCGGCACAGCCTCCTCCGGGCGCTTTTCGCCCCGGGCTGCTTTTCCCGGCGGCGGCGCGGACCCAGTTGGCTGCAGGAGCTGAAGGCTGAGCCCCTTCTCTCTCCTGATTTCTATATATTTCCTTTTTCTCACACGCGCTGAGGGAGCCGCGGCGCAGGACGCAGGATGCAGCCGGGCTGCGGCGGGTGCTGAGCGCGGCGGCCGCCGGAGGAGGGAGCGGCTCTGTCAGCGCCTCCGCTCCGCGCGGCGGCGGCTCGGGCGGTCCCTCGCCCCCTCCCTTCGCCGTGGCCACCCGCCCCAAACTTTCAGCCTGTTGTCGCTGCCAGGCGAAGCCCAGCTCGACATAAATGGGTGAGTTCAAGCCGCCGAGGTGGCGATGCCGGAGGCCAGCTGGGGCTCCCGGCTAGCCGGTGGGGTGGGTGCCTGTGCCGCTGGGGGCGGCGGGAGGGAGGTGGCCGCCACCGGCCTCCGCTCCTCCGCCTCACGGCTTTTAACTTCTCCTCCCCTCCCCCGGCCGAGGCAATAATTGTTTTCATGTGACAGGCAGAGAGGTCGGGGTTGGCGGCGGCGGGGCGACGGCCGGGTGCCCCCTCGGGGCTGCCGCTGTGGGTGCTGCCGAGCGGGGCTGACACGGTTACGAAGCCTCCCGTGCATCGCCTGCCCGGCCTCGACGCCTTCCTGCCGGGCACAGCCCTCCCGGGCAGTCTGGGGTGTGGTGGCACCGGGCCGGGCGGAGAGAAGAGAGATCTCCTCGCCGGGCGCGCAGGTTGCGCTCCGAGGGGCTGCAGCGGGGAGAGCTGCGGAGGTCGCGGGCGGCCGGGGGAGATGCACTGCCCGTCACTGCCCATCACTGCCCATCACTGCCCCTCACCGCCCCTCCCTGCCCCGCCGGGCGGGGGCGGCCGCCGGGGTCGCTGCGCGGGGTCGTTGGAGCCGCGGCGCGGGGAGCGACTCGGGCGGCGCTCGGCCGCCGCTGCCCGTGAGGTGTCACCCGCGGACTTCGGGAAGAGGCTGAGCCTGGATGCCCGGCCCGAGCTGGGCAGCGCCCGTTACCTGTGCAGGGGGCAGGGAGGGAGGATGGGAATGAATTGTCCCATTATGCCGGGCGAGGCGGCGGCAGCGGCGGTGCCAGGCGCGGGCTGGCTGAGCGATGCGCCCCGGGTGTCGCTGGAGTGCGGCTGCCCGCGGCTCGCTCTGCCCAGCGCGGTGCCCGGCGGAAAATGACGGACAGGCGGGAACAAAAGAAGCGGCAGCGGTCGATGGGCAACCTTGGCGCACACACCGGCCGGCGTCTGCAGACAGCAGCGAACGGTGCTCCGAAAGAGCGGCTTTTGGATGTCCCCAGGCCCCCCGCTGCCCGCTGCGCTCTCGGCGGCGGAAATGCGGTCGGGCTGTGCGGGAACCTAAAAGCAGCATCACCGAAACGACTGAATATAATGCGTTACGTAGGAAGACATTTTACACAATTTCACCTGTTGTAATACAGTGACGCTGGGAATATAGCGGGCAATAAATCGTCCCTTTGTTCTTTGAGAGATTAGTTTGCGGGGTGCTATGGGAGCGATGCTACCTGCATGTTAGCAGATTAAGCTCGAGCTTTCAGTTAGCTCTCCCCATCGGGCTGAGATGGGTTCATCCCTGTGCAGCTGGTTCGGCCGTATTGATCCGGCCGGAGTCCGCCGCTGCTGACACTAGGCCGGCATCCCAGGCTGCCACAGTTAACTGCGGGCATTGTAGGAGTTCTCTTAGGGTTGGTTTGCCGGCTCACTGACACAGCTCTCAACTTCTGTCTTCTGCCACAACAGATAAGATTTGAAACATATTGTTGTATTGAGAGGTAGGGTTTGTAACTGCTGAATGGAGCAGAATCTGTACTCAGCAGGGCATGTTTTAGGAAATATTTTTTTTAGAGTTATTTTTGGTTTCTTCTCCTCTTCCCATGCATTTATTTCTTACTAACTTTGTATTGTGATGCAGTAAGACTTTTCTGATTTCGATTTACTTCATAGACCAAATATTAGCCTTCATGGTTCAAAAAAATAAGTAAAGCAAGAAAGAACCAACAAAGTAATTTGCATTGATAGAGCTCTAGGATGGTTTTTAATGCAGTAACTTAGTAGTAAAGGCCATCTTCTTTCTTTTTACTCACCCATCCCTCTCCTGGGCAGTGATCTTACACATCTTGCTTCTTTAAAGCTCATTTGGTTGATGGCTTTCCCAGATCATCGTGATTCAGTCATACTTTGCTTTGCAAAATGGGAGTGGAGGGAAGGTAGATATGATTTAATTGTTGTTCATATCTTCAAATGGTGATTCTCATAGTTTACAAACAAATAGAAAAATTGTGCAAGGAGGTGAAGATATGCATAGTATGAAAGTAAAATCTTTCAAGAGATATCAAATGAAAGTAGTTATATTAAAAACATTTTTAACATAGTTAGCATTCTTGTAAGGTATCTCAGATGCAGAAGAGAATAGGTGAATTGTTTGTACACTACACTGTTACAATTCCTAATGTTTCATTTTTAGATTACTTGTACACCTTCTTATATTAACTGTTTATATTTTCTGTGTGGCACTGCAGAGTGTTTTTAGCCCAACCCTGTGCATGTGTATATATGGGTGTATGTTATACATACCTGTATACTGAGATTCACTGCTTTTTTACAGCACACACCCCAACCTTACAAGAAGTACTTTGTGTAATTGATGTTTTATGAGCTCTTCTATGACATTATAGGCAGAGTACATTCAAATTAATTAATTTACACTTGGAATGGACTTCTCAGAGTCGAGCGGAGCGAAATAATGATGTTAGTTCTCATAATAAGAAGGGATAAGGCAAAGATCTTAAAGGTAGTCATGAACACAGTGAAACAAGCTTGGTCCCCCTCCTTAAGTGTTTGAGAAATTAAGATGTGGTGTTTTGTGGGGATCTGTGTATGTGTGTGGGGGGTGGTTTGTTTGTTGTTGCTTTTGGGTTTTTTTTGTTCTGTTTTTGTTTTGAAGCTACTTATGAAGCATACTTGTGTATGGTCAGGGAACTCGGTCTCAACTGCAAAAGCATGGGGTGCCCACACAGCAGACTGTCCTCCTGAAGCTGAGGGTGGAGAAAGCAAAGTAGATATGGGGAAACCTGGTTTGAAATGTACTGCTTATCAAATTTAGAAAATGCAAGATTAGAGGTGTGATTCTAGAGAGCAGCGTTTAACATCATGAAGCAGCTGTGTGGCTCTGTCAGTAGAGACACACCTCTCAACTTCTACAGTAAATGAAGGAAAATCCTTTCTTCTGCTGGGCAGTCTTGACTCATGTTGAAAGCACAGCCATTTGAGTGTGTTAAATGAGGTGAGGGTCCTGTATCATAATGCTGCAATGAAGCTATGCTGCCACCGTATCTGGGAATTTGGATCCAGGGAGAATCTTGTGCCCTTTGAACCAGTTAGGTTGCTTACACTGGCAGACAGCTGTTGTCTGTCTGGTTTTACATAACTGGTTGGAAAAGGTGCTTTGCTGTGGAATACTGCAGCTGGTTTGTACACACCAAAGGAATGTTACACCAAGAAGTAATGCCATCAAAAGAATTCAGTCTATGTGAGAGTGTGATTATGCTGTACTAGTTACAATCCCTTTTTATTTTTTTATCTTCCTTTTTTTTTTTTTTTTAAAAAATTTTCTAAATTCTCCTCTATCCCCTGCCCTCAGCTTTCCCCCTCCTCTGTTTACACATTTCAGTGATGCTGCTTCCTCCACCTTCCTCTCCCTTCCTCTCCCTTATCACAGCATCAACAGAGGGAGTGCTCTGAGCACATTTCCTGCATGTGGGGCCAGGCTGACCTCCAGCACAGAGCTGTGTCTGCATCCAAACTTCTGCTTGGCCCCGTGGTGACACCTGAAGAGTGTTCACTGCAACAGGAGCCTTGGGGAGTGCAGCTGGTGAACTCCAGCGACTCCATGCTCCTATCTAAAATGAAGAATTTTTGAGGCCTGAGCTTAGCAGAAGTTGTACAAATCACTCACTGAAGATGATAGGTGTGCTTGTGGTTGCCTTTCCAAAATGGTGGTGATATTGAAGCCTTTCAGTAAAATAGCTGTAAATTTTTAAAATAGAAATAGTATTTGCCATTCTAGTCATCCTTGAAGGCAGTTGAACAATTTCAGCTGAAAAAGGAGAAGTAATAAGAAAGATGATTAGCATGACTTTTTTCACTTGGATTTCTTTTTTTTTTTAAATAACATTTTAAGCAACTGTAAAGTGGCCTTGTAGGGAACATTTTGTGCAAAAATCCTTCCCTACTCATAAAAAGTCTTTATTCTCCTCATAGGGGGTATTACTGATTTTAATTATTTTGTGGTCATTGGTAGGTTTGTTTCTCACAAGAAGGCAGCTACACTGGATCTGTTCAGGGTCAATGACACTATACAGCCTATGAATGGCTTATGGTCTGAGTTCCAGTGGAGTTTTCATAAACTGTAATAAAATATTTTCATTAACCTTTATAAAGTTTCATTTATATGGGTTGGAAACCAAGAAATATAACATATGTAAATATGTGTGTATATGTAAAAGATTATGAAAATAATTTCTGATTGTGGCATCTCTTCTTCTTGCTCATTTGCAGTAGCTCTTCCTTCCTCAGACTCTCCATTAGAGTTGGTTTTTTTTATATTAACTGTTGCTTTTAGCTCAGGAAGTGTGAAATAGATTGTTTCTTAAAAGAGCAGAATTCTTGCTTGTTTTTGTGCTAATCAAAGGTTCATATGTAGAAAATTACAATAGAGCTGCTAGAAAAGTTTTGGGTTTTTTTCTGCCTGGGTTTAAGGAAGCAAATGTAAGGAGCATGTAATAATAACAATCTAATGTAATAAGACACTTTATTGAGAAGCAGTCTTCTTTTGATATGAGTGCTGACTGCATACATATTTCTGTTTAAATTGCTACTAATATATACAGTTTATCACTGTTTGCTGTTATTAAGATTGCTTCTTTTGTTATTGTTATTCACTGGATGTTAGAGGGAGTATTAAGAATACTGCTGGTATATCAGAATTTGTTTAGGAGATCAGTGTTGACCTTGTAGATAATGCATTGACTCCCTGTTTATAGGAGAAGGGTCATGTGTTAGGAGGAAAAAAAAGGAGAACTTGGAAATGTGAAATGAGCAGCTGAAATTTCAGGTCTGATGTGTTAGAGGTCACTGATGTGCTGCAAGCAGGTTAGCCCTGATGAGATCAAAGGAGTGAAAACAGCTGCAGAGATGGTATCTGTTCTTTTGCTCTGATCCTGCTGGTATAGAGCAAGCTTATAAAAAATGGTGATGGAATTTGTATGGTTCCTATCTGTGTGGTTTTTAAAATCCTGGACCAGGGAGCGGATGTTTTCCCTTGATGCAAAAGCAGGAAGTAGCTGCAGGGCATATCTACATTCTGTACACTGAAGAATGATGAAAGAATATATTAGGGGGAGGGGAATGAGAGAGGAGGTGAGTATCAAGATTCAGTAATTCAGCTAATGTAAAAGTAATTGCTGACAGTCTGCTTCACACTGAGAGGAAACACAATAAAAGCTTGAAGTCCCTATGTGTGAGAGCATATGCAAATACTGCAGTTCAGTATTCATGGATTGTATTACCAAATGAAGCTGTCTTTCCCCTCCTTTTTATTATTGATAACTGAGAAGCATCAGTAGAAAGCAACTCTTGAGAATGCAGTGGCGAATCCACATAAAAGCTGTGTGGTGAGATGACTCTTGCAAAGTCTTGGCTGAGCTTTGTTCCTAACACAACTTTGCCTTAGAGAATGGAGCATCCTGGAAAACAAGCAGCAGAAAGGGAAAGGATGTCTTGGTTTTACAAAAAGTTTGTATTACAGGGGGAGAGTGGCTGATAATTTGTGCTTCTGATTTAGTATGAAGAATTGTGTAGAGTTGTGGAGCAGAAATGATGTCTGTGCTGAAAAAAATTATCTTTAGCAACAAAGATAATGTATTATAGAAAGCTGAGCATTTATACAAGAGAAATATCCCTAACTTCTGATTAATCTGTAGTGTCAGTATAAAGAGGTGTCTTTTGAACTCTGCCTTTGAATTTTATCAGGAGTATTGTACAGAAGGAAAAAGATCCTCTTTATCTCATTCTCTGTCTTTCAAACTGTGCAGCTAAATCACTTCTGACAACTGAAACCTGCTCACACCAAAACCAGTGTGTAAGTCTATTCATTTATTTGAAGACCAAAGTCAGCATCGGTGCACAGCTCCCTGGGGAATTAATGCTTTTTTGAAAATGTCGATATAGATTCATTGCATGTGGTGCAAATTGAGGCCCAAATAGACTAGATCTAGGTCTTCAAAGGTCCCTCCCAACCCAAAGCCTTCAAAATGATCTATCAATATTTAATTAGCTTTCAGTGGTCACACTGCTTGTATTTAAAAATTAAGTGGTTTATGTCCCATAGGTAATCTGTAATTATGAATTTGTGACTTACATTTCACCTAAAACAAGCAAACAAAAAAACTACCCCTGCAAAATAGGAATCCTCATAACATGTTGCATTCTCTACTTGTAATTTCCAGGAACTTGTTTGTTACCTTAAAAAGCAACATATTGGTGCTTTTTATTGATAACAAAGTCTCAAAACAAACAAACACAAAAGTCACTTCAGGGGGTTTTCCTGCTTGTTTTAAGTTGGTTTTGTGGGAAGTTCTTGGAGATCAGTGCAACTGCTGGTGCTGTATGGACTACTTGTGTCAGCCTGGCTCTCTTTGTATGTAGCCCCATATTTCCCCATGAGCTGGATTTATAAAGGTTTTCATTAAAGATAGCAGCAGTATCAGAGAATAAGTGTGCACATACAGAACTTTTCGTTTTTGAGCCAATTGTAAAGCCATTCTTTGAGAACTTTCATGTCAGGTTTAAGTTAAGAATGTTCTCTATCTGTGGTTGCTGATTCATCCTCACCACTGGCAAAAAGCATTTTTCATACTCCAGTAACTTGGCAGAGTGGATTTTTTTTTCCCTGATAGGCTTGTGCAGCATTGAAAATTTTCTGTCCTTGTGACAGATATAAAACTGGCAAGCAGCAAGACCTCAGCTTTATTTTTCAGTTTTTGCTCATTCCTGCTGTTCTTTCTGTGAGGTCTCACTGAGCTCTTATTGAGCTGTTAGTGCTCCTCTATTTCCCACTGTCAAAGGGCACACCAGAGATTCCAAACTGTGCCCAGAAAAAGATGCCTTTATTTAGAGGTTTTGTTACGGCAAGGTTTAAAAAACTTCTTTGCTGTTGAATTTGGACCACTTATAAAAAAGTGTTTTAGCTTTGGCCTTGTGTTTGCAAATCTGAGGATTAGTGGCTTGCTTTGGAAGAGTGGTGATGCTTATTTATAAATAATATTTGAATGTTTTGTTGATGAGGGTTGACTATTGCAGTACTTTTGTTTTTTGTTATTCATTCCTTATGAACATGTTTTTATTGTCAACAGCTTTGTGGAAAAATACCTTATCCAAACCTTTCACTCCAGACAAGATCACCTTAATTTCCCATGAAATAGGACGGTATTATAGTTCATTGAAATTGCAGAACTGCCATTTTCATTGAATACAAATTTCCAACTTTTCTGCTTAAACTATCACACAAAAGAAACCCTCAAAAACCTACACAAGGCAGCCAAAATACCTCAAAAAATCCCGAAAAAAAAAAAAAATCCTAACCCTAGAGGAACCTGACTTTTTTCCCATCAGAATTTAAATGGCTGTGTGAAAGGATGTAGAAATGAGTACAGAGAGTGAAAGCCTTCCAGCAAAGGCTGAGCTTGGGAGCCTTGCCTTGAGTGCACAGTCCAGAAGTTTGTGACAATGGGAATTCCTGAACACCTGGGAGTGAGCAGCAATGCTTCCAGGCAGATCCTGCTAGCAGGGAAGACAAAATCACACCCTGTGAAGGCAGGCCTGTTAGTAAGAAATGCTTGTAACTTCACTTCCTAATAAAATGAAAAATTAAATTAGTCCCAGGAGAGTAAATGAAGTGTCTTCACATTTATAAATCCTCATCATGTTAAAAGACTTTTTTTAATGGCATGTGCTACACCTTATTATTTGATTTTAACTTTTGTTCAGAGACACATCAGGGTGCCAACAGTTGTGGAAAACACTTGGTAGCTTACAAGCTCTTTTAAATATCTGTATTTTTAGATTGCATGTGGGAAAGAAAAGGTTAATCACTATGCAATCTTGAAATCTAGATTTGGTTTAGACTTAAATATTGATATTGAAGTCAAACAGTTAAACCTCTTCAAGGAGTAGATTTGAAGTTTGCTTCACTTCCGTGCTTTTGTTGCATTTTTTAATGAAAATGGTAACATTTAAATTTCATCAATTAAAGTTTCATTTTAAGATTCTAAGCCGTTTGCTGAACTGAGCTGATCATGTAACTAGTTCAGTCCTTAATCTCCGCCTGATACTAGATTACTTTTAATCTTGATTCATTGTTAATTGCTGTATCTTAATGTTGGAAATGTGCTCTTTGTAGCTATTTTTGTGAGTAACTTGAACAACAAAGTTAATTTTCCAGGTGACAAAAAGCTAAGTACTTTGTGGATTTTGTTGGCTTTTAACTAGTTAGCTGATAAATTTGAGCAGCTCCTCAATTGCTTCTTTCTGTGTAGCAGTCTGTAAGTCTTGCAGACCACAGTGGGTCAAATTTATCTGTCTGTCTAGAACTGCTCCAACATCGTAGAGGTAACATGTGGTTAATCAGGGGATTTGTGTGTATAGCTAATCCAGGCTAGTTAACTGCTATTTTATTGATGGAGGTTTGCTTAATAAGCAAAATCCTTCTCTGACATCTCCCTTGCTTGACTAAGTGTGTCATGAAAAGAGATTTATCCTTGAACAGCCAACTAATTTGTACAAGTAAGATCAGCTCTTTCTGCTGCAAGAAACAACCTTTCAACTGGGAGAGAAATCTTCCTGCTGCTGTTGCTGTCATTTTTGGTTACAGTTGCTTTTAATGTTCATCTTCCTGGACAGCCGCTATTTCCTCCTCCATCTAGTAATCTCTTTTAAAATGGAAAATATCTTTATTTTCTTTGAAACTTGGTACAAATGTCCCTCGTATCTGTTGATCCTTTCATTCATCAAATACCTTTATTTAGCTACTTTTGAAAATAGTAGAAACACTTGTCAGTTTTACTTTGAGCACTGAGGTCAGTTTGAATGGTCTTTGTTCTGTCAGCTCATACCACCTTTCAGAATTGCTCACTTTGATTTGCATTAACTATGCTACTTATTTTAAAGGCTACGATTTCTGTGTGTGAAACACCTATAAATAGTACTTTTGATTAGCTGACATCACAATTATCTGACTGTGGTTTGTGAAAGATTAAGATACTGTCTAGCTCATGATGAACTATCTTCTGACAATTCAAAATTGTCTGTACTGCTTCTGGAGTCATGAGACATCTATTAATATGTATTCCTCTGCAGAGTATTTGATAGTTTGTACACAGTTGTGGAGAAAACATTCTTGTTTGTTCCTGTGTGTTTCTCATTCCTTCACCTCATTCTGTCAGAAAGCAGTTACACCTCTTCTCATCACTTACAGAAGTACATGCATGCTTCTTTCCCTTTGTGAGTTGTGTTGTTTTGTTGTTTTGTGTTCATGTGTTGTGGTGGTTTTTGATTGTTGGGGTGGGGTTTGCTTTTTTTTTAAAGATAAATTTACGTTGCAGTTTCTCGACTGTTTTGCAGGAAAGATGCTCTTTAGCCTTTTTTTTTTTGTCTGTTCACATACCTGATGCTCTGTTATCCCATCTTTTCATATCCCTTCCCTTCCCTTCCCTTCCCTTCCCTTCCCTTCCCTTCCCTTCCC